>NC_073400.1:30406538-30626538 GCF_028641065.1 Leucoraja erinaceus | reverse complement strand
AGTTCAGGAGTTGATTAACAAGAGCCACTGCCCTGGAAAATGGCCAAAGTAATATACACAAGCACAGGATTAATCCAGGTAAGTACAGTTCTCTCAGTCTAATAACTGTGGGAGGGGACATTTGGAATCTTTAATGAATAGACAAACTTATTAAATTGCTTTAGTTTAGAGATACAGCGTGGAAACAAGTCCTTTGGTCCTCTGAGTCCACGCCGACCAGCGATCACCCACCTGCTCGTTCTATCCCACACACGAGGGCCAATTAACCTACAAACCCGCACGCCCGGAGGAAACCCGCGTGGTCACAGGGAGCCTGCACACAAACTCCACATAGACAGCACCTATAGTCAGGATAGAAGCCAGGTCTGTGGCCTTGTGGGCGGCACAGTGGCATGGAGATAGAGTTGCTGCCATACAGTGCCAGATATGGTGGTAGACAGAAGCACCAGCAGCTAGACGTTAGCCTCAGTTGTCTCCTTCTTTGCTGTAGAGCAGATCACAACCCAGCGCTATGACTATCAATATCTTTAACTTCCAATAACCCTTGCACCCACTCTCTCTCCATCCCTCCCACACCCAAGTCATTGCACTAGTTTCATAGCCGTCTTGTTAGGGGTCCACAGTTTAAGAATAAGGGGTAAGCCATTTAGAACGGAGATGAGGAAACATTTTTTTTCCACAGAGAGAGTTGTGAGTCTGTGGAATTCTCTGTCTCAGAGGGCGGTGGAGGATTCTCTGGATACTTTCAAGAGAGAACTAGATAGGGCTCTTGAAGATAGGGGAGTCAGGGGTGGAGAGGAGAGGAGAGGGGAGAGAGGGCAGAGGGGAGAGGAGGAGAGGAAAGGGGAGAGGTGAGGAGAGGAGAGGAAAGGGGAGAGAGGGGAGGAGAGGAGTGGAGAAAGAGGAGGAGGAGGAGAGGAGATGAGGAGAGAGGGCAGGAGAGAGGAGAGGGGAAGGGAGGAGAGGTGAGAGGGGAAGGAGAGGAGAGGAGAGGTGAGAGGAGAGGGGAAGGAGAGGAGATGGGGGGAGTGGAGGAGAGAGGGGAGGAGAAGAGAGAGGGGCGGGGAAGGGAGGAGAAGAGAGGAGAGGAGAGGGATGACGGTTCACTGGACGATCTGGACAGAGGTGACGGAGGAGGCCCTGCAGCAGCCTGGGACTTGCCTAGATTGGACCCCGCTCCAGGAGACCAAATGCGTGGACCGGACTGGACTGGAGTTTGGAAACGGTGCCAAAACTCGGCGACTCTTGCCTGCGGTCTCAGTGGAATATTTCCGCGCACTTGGTACAAACTGGAGATCGTGCTTCAGTATGACGATACTTTACTGAACTGCACAAAAAAAAAAAAAATTCACGGTTCTGCTGCTCATGGTTTCCCCCACATCGCAAAGACGTGTGGATTTATTTTAGGTTAATTTTCTGCTGTAAATTGCCCCCAAGTGTGTAGCGAATAGATGTAGCTAAATCAATCAGAAGATAGATACAAAAAAACTGCTGCAGTAACTCAATGGGACAGGCAGCATCTCTGGAGAGAAGGAATGGGTGACGTTTTGGGTTGAGGCCTCTCTCCAGATCAGTCTGAAGAAGGGTCTCGACCTGAAACGTCACCCATTCATATTAGATTCAAGATTCAAGAGAGTTTATTGTCATGTGTCCCAGATGGGACAATGAAATTCTTGCTTTGCTTCAGCACAACAGAACATAGTAGGCATAAATAAATACAGAACAGAACTGATCAGTGTGTCCATATACCAATGAATATATATATATATGCACACACATAAATAAACAGATAAAGTGCAATGGGCTATTAATGATCAGAGTTTTGTTCGAGTTGAGTTTAATAGTTTGATGGCTGTGGGGAAGTAGCTATTCCTGAACCTGGATGTTGCAGATTTCAGGCTCCTGTACCTTCTACCTGAAGGTAGCGGGGAGATGAGTGAGTGGCCAGGATGGTGTGGGTCCTTGATGATGTTGCCAGCCTTTTTGAGGCAGCGACTGCGATAGATCCCCTTGATGGTCGGGAGGTCAGAGCCGATAATGGACTGGGCAGTGCTTACGACTTTTAGCAGTCTTCCAGAGATGCTGCCTGTCCCGCCGAGTTCCTCCAGCATTTTGTGTCGACCTTCAGTGCAAACCGGCCTCTGCAGTTCCTTCCTACATAATTCAATCAGAAACCAGCTAAAGTGGAGGTTGGTGAGTTTGCAAGTGTCAATTGCAGAGTCTTGTACTAAGAAGGTAAAGAACTAGCATTTACACTGGGTGACTCAATCAAATGAACTCAATAGGAAGTCACATTCCATGTTGATACTGCAAATAAAATGGAACCTGCACTCAAAGCCAAAATTATATTGACAAAAAATATTGACATATTTATCTAGACATGCAAGGGGCTGTATAATTGTTTAATAGAGTTTATGTAATAATAAAGGCACCTGTAGTAAAGGGCATGCTAAGTTTAAACACTCCCATTAAGAAAGGGCAGACCCAAATGTTCACAGACAGCTGATTACTTTACGGGGCTGTCCCACTGTACGAGGTAATTCAAGAGTTCTCCCAAGTTTCCCGTGATTCGAACTCGGAGAATTACGGTAATGGCCGCTCGTAGGTACTGGGGGCTCTCGTGGAAAAATCTTCACGAGTCTTCCCGAGCTTACCGCGTTGCCCGAGTACCTGCCGTTAGCGTTACGAGCCGCTAAGAGACATCCCCGAGCTCCGGCGTACCCGCTGCGTACAATCTACGTGCTTGAAGCTCTTGAAGTAGCTCGTACAGTGGGACAGGCCCTTTAGTTTAGAGATACAGCTAGTTTGGTAGTTTAGTTTATTGTCACGTGTACCGAGGGGCGGTGGAAAGGTTTTGTTGCGTGCTGTCCAGTCACCGGAAAGACTATACATGATTACAATACAGTGCGGAAAGCGGGTGAGGCAGCATCTATGGAGTGAAGGAATAGGTGACATTTCGGGTCGAGACCCTTCCGGGTCTCGACCCGAAACGTCATCTATTCCTTCGCTCCATAGATGCTGCCTCACCCGCTGAGTTTCTTCAGCATTTTTGTCCACCATCTACTTAAACATAGTAACTTTGAAGTGAAATGTTTAAATATTAACATCAGTTCCATGAATTTTGGAATCACTATTCAAAGTGCAAGAAGCTTTATTCTTTCCATAAGAACTTATACCAATTTAAGTTCAATTGTGATTTTATTAGTTTTTAGTTTGGGAGAAACAGCGCAGAAACAGGCCCTTCGGCCCACCGAGTCTGCGCCGACCAGCGATCCCCGCACACTAACACTATCCTACACACACTAGGGGACAATTTACACTCATACCAAGCCAATTAACCTACAAACCTGTACGTCCTTGGAGTGTGGGAGGAAACCGAAGATCTCGGAGAAAACCCACGCAGGTCACGGGGAGAACGTACAAACGCCGTACAGACAGCGCCCGTGGTCAGAATCGAACCCGGGTCTCTGGCGCTATAAGGCATTTAGAGTTTAGAAGGATGAGGGGGGATCTTATAGAAACATATAAAATTATAAAAGGACTGGACAAGCTAGATGCAGGAAAAATGTTCCCAATGTGGGGCGAGTCCAGAACCAGGGGCCACAGTCTTTGAATAAAGGGGAGGTCATTTAAGACTGAGGTGAGAAAACACTTTTTCACCCAGAGAGTTGTGAATTTATGGAATTCCCTGCCACAGAGGGCAGTGGAGGCCAAATCACTGGATGGATTTAAGAGAGAGTTAGATAGAGCTCTAGGAGCTAGTGGAGTCAAGGGATATGGGGAGAAGGCAGGCACGGGTTATTGATTGGGGACGATCAGCCATGATCACAATGAATGGTGGTGCTGGCTCGAAGGGCTGAATGGCCTCCTCCTGCACCTATTTTCTATGTCTATGTCTATATCTAAGGCAGCAACTCTACCGCTGTGCCACCGTGGCTGCCATTTCATAGAAACATAGAAAATTGGTGCAGGAGTAGGCTTTTCATTTGGGACAGGAAATGTTGAAAGTGTTTCTTTTCAGCCCAAGCCTGAATGTTGTCCAGGTCTTGCTGCATTTGGGAATGTATTGCGTTATTCTCTGGGGAGTTGTACATTATGCAATCATCCAAAATACATCCTCACTTCTGACCTTCTGGTGCAGGGAAGGGCATTGTTGAAAGAGTTCAACAAACAGTCAGGGTACAAACACCTTGTTAACCTGTTAGACTCTGCCGACTGCTTCTATCACCGCCTCAACTCCCAATAGTCTAAAAGTGTATAACATCGTGAGGGGAATAGATCGGGTAGACGCACAGAGTCTCTTGCCCAGTTGGTGAATCGAGGACCAGAGGACATCGGTTTAAGGTGAAGTGGAAAATATATATTGCCTCAGGTCAGCGGATCAGCTGCTCCTTGTGGTACCAAGGTCTAAGCGGAAGCTCAGAGGGGATAGAGCCTTTTCTGTTGCTGCCCCTGGCACTCTGGAACACCTTGCCGCTGCAGATCAGACAGGCCCCTTCACTGTCCATCTTTAAATCCTCCCTAAAAACTCACTTTTATTCACTGGCTTTCGACACTGGCTGAGACTTTGTTCCTGTTTTAGTGCTTTTAATGTCTTTTAATTTTTACTGTTTTTATAGTCCTGTCGTCTTAATGGTTTTAGTAGTTTGTAATAACTTTTTGTTGACTTCCCATGTACAGCACTTTGTGGTAATTGATGTTGTCTAAAAGCGCTTTATAAATAAAGTTATTATTATATTATATATATATATATATATATATTTTTTGAATTCATTTTATTAGAAGCAATTGTACAAGAATAAAGCAATCAACATGAAAGTTACACAGTTTTCACACAGCTTCATTTTTAACATTAATACATACATTTTAAAACAAGCGAAAAAAGGGAAGAATGGAGAGAAAGGAGAAAAAATGCAAAAGAGAGAAAAGAAGAGATCCCTAAACTACCAGAGAAGTGCGAGAGGAAAAAAGAGAAATAAGAAAAAAGGTGGATGATATGCCCCACCCCCCCCCCCCCCCCCCCCCCACCCTCACCCATTGCTAGCATTGGTTTTAAATTTGTGTTCAACCGTTCTGTTGTTGAAGAGATTCAGTGAAAGGAGGCCATGTTTTGAAGAATTGGTCTGCTAAAAGGAACATTTTCACACAGAGGGTGGTGGGTGTGTGGAACGAGCTGCTAGAGGAGGTAGTTGAGGCTGGGACTATCCCAACTCTTTAAGAAACAGTTGAGAGACAGGTGCATGGATAGCACAGGTTTGGAGGGATATGGACCAAAAGATACAGCGCGAAAACAGGCCCATCGGCCAACTGAGTCCGCCCCCGACTAGCGATCGATGCACACTAACACTATCCTACACACACACACTGAGGACAATTTACAATGATACCAAGCCAATTCATCGACGAGCGTGTACGTCTTTGGAGTGTGGGAGGAAACCGTCGATCTTGGGAGGAACCCACGCAGGTCACGGGGAGAACGTACGATCTCTGTACAGCCAAGCATCCGCGGTCAGGATCAAACCGGCGCTGGGAGGCGGCAACTCTACTGCTGCGCCACCGTGCCGTGTTGGTGTGGGATGGCAACGATGAAGGGACCCTCGCCATCCGTCGAGGTCTTTTCATTGCACTGTTGCTGAGAGGACCATGTGGTCCCCTGGAATTCCATTCCAATAATTGCCTCTCAGAGAAAATGACATTCGTGTCCATGAACGATAGGAGCAGAAATAGGCCATTCGGCCCATCATGGCTGATCTATCCCTCCCGCTCAACCCCATTCTCCTGCCTTCTCTTCATCACACTCCTGTTGACGTCCCCCCCCCCCCCCGGACAAGACTCACACCAGGAAGTGCCAAAGGAGTGATTCAGAGGGAACGTGAAGCAATTTGGGCAGCGCCCGATCAAATTTGACAATAGAAAATCAAATAAAATATGTAGTTGAACCTCTCGACCATATCTGTTCTCCTACTGGCAGCTGAGTGAAACCAAGCTGCCCCAATGCAAACGTAACCGCAGCTGTATTGTACAATGCAATGTCAGCATGAGGTAAGGCCATTATTCCACTTGGATTATCTTCTGCCAACAAACACGTCTCTTGCTCAGGCAGCTGAGTTAATCTTTAATGATATCGTAACAAGTGGAACCACAGAGATTATTCTAGGGACACGCACGCTCCAATTCATCTTTTCAGTGCCACCAAGTTTCGCCAGCACAAAGCGATCTGTTTGAGAAATGCCAGTGTTTATGTCGATGCCACTTCGCCTGTTGACAGCGATGACAAGCTGCATACTTCCCTTCTACAATATTTTGACCATCAACATCACTCTGTGGCCCCGATATTTGTTCTGCCGACATTCGCACATTGTTCGACATTGGGCACAGACTCGCTTACAAAAATGAATGGAATTCCTACAGTTAATGAACTGAAGACTGAAGTTGTCCCCAGCTATCACCTGTACGTAGGAAAGAATTGCAGACGCTGGTGCGATCCAGATATCACATCCTCAAGTCAAAGTCAAAGTAGCCTTTATTGTCATTCAGACCTTTCGGTCTGAACGAAATTACGTTGCCTGCAGTCATCCAGATAATAAAATACCATAACACACAATAAACACAAATTTAACAAATGAGTTCGCCAGGCACCTCCTCACTGTGATGGAGGCAAAAGTCTTAAAGTCTTTGTCTCTTCCCTCCTTGTTCTCCCTCCTGACCCTAATAACCCTATCACCCACAATGTGCAGGAGGGAACTGCAGATGCTGGTTCAAACTGAAGATAGACACAAAGTGCTGGAGTGACTCAGCGGGACAGGCAGCGTCTCTGGAGAGAAGGAATGGGTGATGTTTCAGGTAATAGAAACATAGAAATAGGTGCAGGAGTAGGCCATTCGGCCCTTCGAGCCTGCACCGCCATTCAATATGATCATGGCTGATCATCCAACTCAGTAACCCGTACCTGCCTTCTCTCCATACCCCCTGATCCCCTTAGCCACAAGGGCCACATCTAACTCCCTCTTAAATATAGCCAATGAACTGGCCTCAACTACCCTCTCAGAGAGTTCCAAGAGATCTCTCTGTGTGAAAAAAGTTCTTCTCTCTCGGTGGATTTCCCCTTATCCTTAAGCTGTGACCCTTGTCCTGGATTTCCCCAACATCGGGAGCAATCTTCCTGCATCTAACCTGTCCAACCACTTAAGAAATTTGTAAGTTTCTATAAGATCCCCTCTCAATCTCCTAAATTCTAGAGAGTATAAACCAAGTCTATCCACACTTTCTTCATAAGACAGTCCTGACATCCCAGGAATCAGTCTGGTGAACCGTCTCTGCACTCCCTCTATGGCAATAATGGCCTTCCTCAGATTTGGAGACCAAAACTGTACGCAATACTCCAGGTGTGGTTTCACCAAGACCCTGTACAACTGCAGTAGAACCTCTCTTCAAATCCTTTTGCAATGAAAGCTAACATACCATTCCTTTCTTTACAGCCTGCTGCACCTAATCCTACATGACTGGTGTACTTTGGTCTCGCTCTCCCCCTTTCCCAATCGGCCACCATTTAGATAATAATCAGATTGAAGAAGGTCGAGACCCTTCTTCAATCTGTCACCTTCTCCTAGCTAACAATGATCTAATCTACATGCTCTTTGCTCTTTTAATGTCCTGTTTTCACACCCTACCCTTCCTTATCTCTGTGTCTCCCTCTCCCCTGACTCTCAGTCTGAACAAGTGTCTCGGCCCGAAACAACACCCATACCTTCTCTCCAGAGATGCTGCCTGTCCTGCTGAGTTACTCCAGCACTCTGTGTCTATCTTCAATGTAAACCAGCATCTGCAGTTCCTTCCTGCATATTAGAATGAACTGCATTCGAATAGAAAGCTGTAGCAATTGTTTCACAATAGTAGAAGATTTGTGTTAAGCCACCTAGTCTTGACTCCATCTACACTTCACGCTGCCTCGGCAAGGCCAGCAGCATAATCAAGGACCAGTCTCACCCTCTTCTCCCCTCTCCCACCAGGCAAACAGAACAGTAGTGTGAAAACGCACACCTCCAGATTCAGGGACAGTTTCTTCCCAGCTGTTATCAGGCAACTGAACCGTCCTCTCACCAACTAGAGAGCGGTCCTGAGCTGCCATCTACCTTAATTGAGATCCTCGGACTATCTTTAATCAAACCTTATGCACTAAACATTATTCCCTTTATCCTGTATCTGTACAAAGTGGACGGCTCGATTGTAATCATGTATTGTCTTTCCACTGACTGGATAGCACGCAACAAAAAGCTTTTCTCTGTACATAGAAACATTGAAAATAGGTGCAGGAGTAGGCCATTCGGCCCTTCGAGCCTGCACCGCCATTCAATATGATCATGGCTGATCATCCAACTCAGTATCCTGTACCTGCCTTCTCTCCATACCCCCTGATCCCTTTAGCCACAAGGGCCACATCTAACTCCCTCTTAAATATAGCCAATTAACTGAGGCCTCGACTACCTTCTGTGGCAGAGAATTCCACAGATTCACCACTCTCTGTGTGAAAAATGTTTTTCTCATCTCAGTCCTAAAAGATTTCCCTTTTATTCTTAAAATGTGACCCCTTGTTCTGGACTTCCCCAACATCGGGAACAATCTTCCTGCATCTAGCCTGTCCAACCCCTTAGGAATTTTGTAAGCTTCTATAAGATCCCCCCTCAATCTTCTAAATTCTAGCGAGTACAAGCACCTCGGTGCAGGTGACAATAAATGAAACTAAACTAAACCAATTTGTCACAAGCCCAAAGAAATCAAGAGTCTTGTTGCAGCCAGTTCTGAGAAAAGTCTGATCTAAAATTATAAATAATGTTCTTAAATGGTTCACTTATCTGGGTCACAAGTTATCAAATCCACAGAGGTTCCTAGAGTTAGGCGCCATGGAAACTGGCCATTCGGCCCATCTCGTCCCTGCTGTCAACTTGCGAATTCATAGAGTCATATAGGTTGGAAACAGGACCTTCGGCCCAACTTGCCCATGCCAACCTACATGCCCCATCTACACTAGTCCCAGCAGCCTGTGTTTGGCTACTGTGCAGTAACAGGCCCTTCGGCCCATCGAGTCCTCGCCGGCCAGCGATCACCCTGCATGCTAGCACTGTCCTACACACACTATGGCCAATTTACAAATTCTTTTATCGATACCAAATAACCTACGAACCTGCACGTCTTTGCAGTGTGGGAGGAAACCGGAGCACCCGGAGAAAACTCACGCAGTCACGGGGAGAACAGATAAACTCTGCACAGACAGCACCCGTAGTCAGGATCGAACCCGGGTCTCTGGCGCTACAAGGTAGCAACTCTACCGCTGCGCCACTGTGCTATCCCAAACACTCAGACACGATTCTCAGACACAATCTACTGCAAAAAGCAAATTTAATCTTGATTTATTGTGTCACGGTTCAGTGTTTACAAAGAACATTTTAATTATTCCGGGCGAGTTACTTCTTGTGACTTAAAAATAGTCTCAGTCGGTGATTTAAGGTCACCTTGTGGTCGACCATCAGCCACCATTCACCATGAAAGAAAAAACTTGTCTCCTTTACACTTTGCCCTTCTCACCTTATAAAGCTTCTCCCCTCTCCCAATGGGCGAGAGGTACAGAAGTGTGAAAATGCACGCACGCACACCTCCAGATTCAGGGACAGTTTCTTCCCAGCTGTTATCAGGCAACTGAACCATCCTACCACAACTAGAGAGCGGTGCTATCTCATCTCACTACTATCTATCTCATTGGAGACCATGGGACTATCTTTGAACGGACTTTGCAGGCTTTACAATACACAATACACACAATACAATTTATTTGTCACTTGAACCTCATGGAGGCTCAAATGAAATGTTGTTTCTGCAGTCATACATACAAGAAAAAAAGACCCAAGACACAACACAATTTACACAGACATCCATCACAGTGCATCTCCTCCTCGCTGTGATGGAAGGCAAAAAGACTTATCTCTCCCCTGCACTCCCCATTCCCCTCCCGATGTCAAAGTCAAAGCCCCCGGCGGGCGATGGCAATTGTCCCGCGGCCATTAAAGCCACGCCGGGTGATGCAAGGCCGCGCTCCGGGTCTCGATGTTGGAGCCCCCGGTGGGCGCTAGCAAAGTCCCGCAGCCGTTCCAAGCCGCGCCGGGCGATGTCGGGCTCCACTCCAGGTACTCCTCGACCCCGCGACTCGGGCGGGCGAAGTCGCCGCTGCAGAAGCCCCGAAAAGCGGTCTCCCAGCAGGGACCCGCGGGCTCCCGATGTTACCCTCTACCTTACTCTAAGCGTTAATCCTTTATCATGTATTTGTACACTGTGGACGGCTCGATTGTAATCATGTATTGTCTTTACACTGACTGGTTAGCGCGCAACAAAAGCTTTTCACTGTACCTCGGTACACGTGACAATAAACTAAACTAAACTAAACTAAACTAAGCCTACTAGTCAACCTACTAAACCTACTAATAAGCCTACTATAATGGTATATGGACACACTGATCTGTTCTGTATTCAATGCCTACTATGTCCTGTTGTGCTGAAGCAAAGCAAGAATTTCATTGCCCTATCAGGGACACATGACAATAAACTAACTTGAACTTGAACTTGAACTAGTCGTTGACATTTTCAACATGGGAGAAGGTTCTGACTGTCTACCCTCTCTATGTCTCTCCCAACAACTCCCAGAGTTGTGAAAAAGACCTTTTCTCCAGCGATGCTGCCTGACCCGCTGAGTTACTCCAGCATTTGTTGTCGATGCCTCTTGTACTTTTATCAACTTCTGCCACGTCTCCTCTCAGCCTCTGACGCTCCAGATAAAACAATCCAATTCTGTCCAAATTAGGTTCTCTAAAGTGAATGTAAACCAGTACAATACAATGTTTAGACCCATGGAACTGCAGGTGCTGGTCCACAGAAAAAGTGCTGGAGTAATTCTGTGGGTCAGGCAGCATCTCTGGAGAGCGTGGATAGGTGACGTTTCGGGTCTGAAGATGGGTCCCTGTTCTCTAGAGATGTGTAAGAAGAGTCTCGACCCGAAACGTCACCCAGTCCTCCTCTCCACAGATGCTGCCTGTCCTGCTGAGTTACTCCACAGTTTAAGAATAAGGCCATTTTGAACGGAGATGAGGAAAAACTTTTTCACCCAGAGAGTTATGAATCTGTGGAATTCTCTGCCTCAGAGGGCAGTGGAGGCTGATTCTCTGGATGCTTCCAAGAGAGAGTTAGATGGAGCTCTGAAAGATAGCGGAGTCGGGGATATGGGGAGAAGGCAGGAACGGGGTACTGGTTGTGGATGATCGGCCATGATCACAGTGAATGGCGGTGCTGGCTCGAATTGTCGATTGTCTATTGTCTTCCTCCAGAGATGCTGCCTGACCCGCTGAGTTACTCCAACACTTTGTGTCTATTTTTCCGGCACAATGTTTGTTTAACTAACGACTGACTTTCTGAAGTCGACAGAAATTGCTGGAGAAACTCAGCGGGTGAGGCAGCATCTATGGAGCGAAGGAAATAGGCAACGTTACGGGTCGAGACCCTTCTTCAGACTTTCTGAGCTGCTTTTGACTACAGAGGCGGATGGAATTTTCGTGTCTGTTTGTTCTGCAGAAGAGGGCCCAGTGATGTCTTTTTACGTCACTTGGGAAACGGGGTGTTGAAGGGAACAGGTCATGCAAGGTTCCAGTCTCGTCTTCAGCAACGTAAGGTGGCGATCGTCACTTTTGCACACGTGGCTGGGGGGATATCTATGAGAAAGTCTCTCGCACGCCCAAACTTGTTGTGATGTCCTGTGACTCGCTTGTCCAAGCGTGAAGGAGGCTGCAGAGAGATGTGGACTGACCTCCCCACCATCGAAATGATCTAGAGCAGTCGCTGCCTCAAGAAGGCAGCCAGCATCGTCAGAGACCCTGACCACGCTCTGTCATCGGGTAGAAGGTGTAGGAGCCTGAAAACTGTGACCTCCAGGTTCTGTTTAGATGAGGTTGGAGATACAGCATGCCCTTCGGACCAGACCAGCGATCTCCCACACACTAGTTCTGCCCCAGACACTAGGGACAAATTACAGAGGCTTTGGAGAGTGGGAGGAAATGGGAGCACCCGGAGAAAACCCACGCAGGTCACGGGGAGAATGTACAAACTCTGTACAGACAGCGCCCGTGGTCAGGATCGAACCCGGGTCTCTGGCGCTGAAAGGCAGCGACTCTACCGCTACGCTACCGTGCCCCCCCCCCCCCCCATTTCAGGCCTACAAACAGGGACCCAAATTTGGGATCCTGACTACAGGTGCTGTCTGCACAGCGTCTGTACGTTCTCCCTTTGACCGTGTGGGTTTTCGCCGGGTGCTCTGGTTTCCTCCCACACTCCAAAGAAATTCAGGTTTGTAGGTTTAAATGGCTTTGTTAAAACAAAATTGTAAATTGGCCTTTGTGTGTAAGATAGTGCTAGTGTACGGGGTGATCGCTGGTCGGCACGGACTCAGTAGGCTGCAAGGCCCAGTTTGTCCTAGTGTCTCTAAAGTAGTAAAGTCTAAGGTCTTTGGTTATGCTGCTGCAAATATGAATTTCATTGATCCCCATTATTGGTATTATATTATTATATATATTATTATTATTATTCTATTATTGACAATTAAGCACTTTTACTCTTGGACTCTTGATCACAGAGTCACAGAGCATGGAAACAGGCCCTTCGACCTAACTTGCCCATGCCAACAAACATGCCCAACCTACACTGGTCCCACCTGCCCTCCTTTAGCCCATGTCCCTCTAAACCTGTCCTATCCATGTACCTGTCCAATTGCTTCTTAAACCTAGTGATGGCACCTGGTGGGATGTGAAGGTGAGACGGTGGAACTGTCATATGCTGAGAGAATGGAGCGGCTGGGCTTGTACACTCTGGAACTTAGAAGAATGAGAGGCGATCTTATTGAAACATATCAGATTATTAAGGGGTTGGACACGCCAAAAGCAGGAAACATGTTCCCGAATGTTGGGGGAGTCCAGAACAAGGAGCCACACAGTTTAAGAATAAGGGGTAAGCCATTTAGAACGGAGATGAGGAAACACTTTTTCACACAGAGAGTTGTGAGCTTGTGGAATTCTCTGCGGTGGAGGCCAGTTGTGGCTAAAGGGATCAGGGGGTATGGAGAGAAGGCAGGCACGGGATACTGAGTTGGATGATCAGCCATGATCATATTGAATGGCGCTGCAGGCTCGAAGGGCCGAATGGCCTACTCCTGCACATATTTTCTATGTATCTATGTATCTATGTAGTTTTCGATACTTTCAAGAGAGAGCTAGATAGGGCTCTTGAAGATAGCAGAGTCAGGGGATATGGGGAGAAGGCAGGAACGGGATACTGATTGTGGATGATCAGCCATGACCACATTGAATGGCAGTGCTGGCTCGAAGGGCCGAATGGCCTACTCCTGCACCTATTGTCTATTGTCTATTGTGTTTCACAACATTTGTTACTCCCCGATTACTTCTGAACTTCAGTGACAGCTTCCAGCTCTTGCACCTACAGTATGCCCTCTGGTTCTTGAACTGAAGCTAATCAAGTTCGAATGCCAGAATTAAACAGCTGATTGCATCTCTTTCGCTGATTAATAAAGGGACATGTTGTATGACCTTTTCTTATATCTTGTTCAAAGTTCAATTATGTCCAACCCCAGCAGAATTTTATAACACCTGTCATGCAGGGATACATTAATTTTAATAGACTAATACATCTAGAACGCCACAATGAAGTCCTAGTGACAACAGCACAGAAACAGGCCCTTCGGCCCAACTCGTTCATGCCTCCCTAGCCTCCTATCTAAGATAATCCCATTTTCAAGTTCTCCTGAAGTTCTCCTGAAAAGACAAAGTGCTGAGTTGTAGTTTAGTTTAGTTTAGTTTAGTTTAGTTTAGTTTAGAGATACAGCACAGAACCAGTCCCTTCGGCCCACCGGGTCCGTGCCGACTTGTGATCACCTCGTATACTCAGTTCTATCCAACACACGAGAGACAATTTACAGAAGCCAATTAACCCACAAACCTGGACGTCTTTGGAATTTGAGAGGGAACGGGAGCACCCAATGGTCACAGGGTGAACGGGCAAACTCCGAACAGACAGCGCCCGTAGTCAGGATCAAACCCGGATCCCTGGCGCTGTGAGGCAGCGACTCTACCCGCTGCGCCACCATGCTGCCCTACAAGTCTACGTAACTCAGCAGGTCAGATAGCATCTTAGTTTAGTTTGTCTTACCTTCCACTACCTGCAACCTCCGGCAACCTCCAGCAACCACCTGCAACCTCCGGCAACCACCTGCAACCTCCAGCAACCACCTGCAACCTCCGGCAACCACCTGCAACCTCCAGCAACCACCTGCAACCTCCGGCAACCACCTGCAACCTCCAGCAACCACCTGCAACCTCCAGCAACCACCTGCAACCTCCAGCAACCACCTGCAACCTCCAGCAACCACCTGCAACCTCCGGCAACCACCTGCAACCTCCGGCAACCACCTGCAACCTCTGGCAACCACCTGCAACCTCCAGCAACCACCTGCAACTAGCATCGCAACCGGCTTAGACTAAAAAATGACCGATTTTTAAAACGGCAACCTATTTTTAGTCACGGCCGGTTTTGAAAATTTTGAAATAATCGCCGGAAACCACTTTCGACCATTGGGGAGACCGACAAAACCCTCCGGGAACCGCACGGAAACCTTGGGTGGGGCCGCAAAGTCTACAGAGGTTTCCGTTCAGGTTTCCTAAGTGGGACAGGGACACAACTCTCTCTTGAAAGCATCCAGAGAACCGGCCTCCACAGCCCTCTGAGGCAGAGAATTCCACAGACTCACGAGACTCTCTGTGTGAAAAAGACGAGGAGAAATATCTTTAGTCAGAGGGTGGTGAATCTGCGGAATTCTTCGCCACAGAAGGCCGTGGAGGCCAAGTCAATGGATAAGGCAGTGATAGATAGATTCTTGATCAGTGCGGGTGTCAGGGGTTGTGGGGAGAAGGCAGGAGAATGGGGCTAGGAGGGAGAGATGATTGAATGGCGGAGTAGACGATGGGCCGAATGGCCTAATTCTGCTCCTATCCCTTAAGACCTAATGAGATTGTACACAACATTCTCACCTTATTCCCACATCTTTTCGACGTGGAATTTTAAAATGCTGGCACGTGCTACTGTGAAGCAATTGTATTGTGACTAAATATCCTTCTGACTCGCCAATGGCCATGGGGGAATAAAATCTACTTCACTCCACCTGTCTCCCTATTCATGACTCCGACACCACAACAAGTTGGTTAGGTTTCAGCTGCCCCGCGATGCAGTCTAACCAAGCTGGTAAGTCAAACTCCTACTCGCAATAGCAATTAGCACCCGTCTGTCAGTAGGCCACACTTGCATGAATGCTTAAAGAATGATAACAATATATTGGTAACATCCAAGAAAAGATCTGCAGCACGGTTTTGGGAACGGCTTCAACCAAGACCGCGAGAATTCCTCATCGCTACAGTTAGCATTGTTACATTGTACCGAACTGTGAGTTGCTGCCTCACAGCGCCGGGTCGATCCCGTCCTCGGGGCGCTGTTTGTACGGAGTTTGTACGTTCTCCCCGTGACCCTTGTACTCCGGTTCCCTCCCACACGCCCAGGTTTACAAGTTACTTGTCTTCAGAAACGATGGCGAATTGTCCCCCGCCGGTGTGTGTAGGATAGTGCTCGTGTACGGGGAGAGGGGGCTGGCTCAGCAGGACCCGAAGGGCCCATTTCCTCCCCGAATCTCTAAACTAAACTAAACTAAACTCCTGAAATCAGAGTTTAACAAATCGTCGGTCAAAGATGCAAGCGGCATTCTTCATTATCACAAAAAATAGACAGCTCTCACAAAATAATATTAAAACTAAATTTTACTGAGCTCATTTGAAAGGATTTTACAGATGCATTGTTTACTTGTACGAGTCACAGGTCAGAAATCGGCTTTGCCCGTTCCACTTTCACCCGATACAGACCGTCGCTTAAATAAAACAAGCAAATCATTTTCTAGCGAGTGCCTGGGCAAGAATCTGACGGTGTACCTGGTGACTCACTTCACTATTTAAGCAATGATCAGCAGTCTGTGTAGTCCATTATACTGAGGTATTGCACACAGGTTTGTAACACCTGGGCTGAGAAACATAGTCCAATAGATCTTGTTAATGTTTTAAGGTAAGTTAGTTCCTTGAGTCTTTTTTTTTTTGTTTAAAGTGATGAGATTTAATCCAGAGTTGGAGCATATCCATTACATTTTAAGTCAATTGTTATAGATATGGTCGAAGCTATTTGCTATAAACAAGAATTCTGTTTCTAAAGTTTGCGACCCACAGCAGCAACAATGTGTTTCAGTGTTGGATTTTTCATGCAAGAGCTGTAAGAATGATAAAATATGCATGGCTCCCCTTCGTTGTGTAATGCCAGCATCGTAATACTTATGAGCTTTGATTTTTAATGTTGCGATGTTTTCCATTGCATTGTGTGAACCAGTTAACTGTATGAGTTATTATATCATGGGTTAGAACCGGCAGAGATGGATAGATTGTTGATTAGTGCGGGTGTCGGTGGGGGTTTATGGGGAGAAGGCAGGAGAATGGGGTTTGGGAGGGAGAGATCAGTCATGATTGGATGGCGGTGGAGTAGACTTGAGGGGCCGAGTGGGCTTTATCCTGCTCCTATCCCTTGTGAACTTCTGAACTTATATCGTTGTGAAGCCGGCTATCGTCTGATATGGACTGCGTGCTTTCAGAGAGCTACGGCTTATTTGTGTCTCAGGAGGGAAAGGTTTCAACTTACAATCAAGTTAATACGTAGAAACAAGGAACTGCATGCGTTGGTTCACCAAAAGAAAAGTGCTGGAGTAACTCAGCGGGTCAGGCAGCACCTCTGGAGAACATGGATAGGTGATGTTTTGGGTCTGGATCTTAGACACCTCTTAGTGAGAGAGCTTTTGGAAAGTGGTATGCAAAACACAAAGTGCTGGAGGAACTCAGCGGGCCAGGCAGCATCTGTGGAGGGAAAGGACGGGCAACGTTTGGAGTTGGGACCCTTCGTCAGACTGGGGGAGAAAGTCGGAAAAAAGAGACAGGATTTGGGCAAAGCCCGGAGAGTGATAGGCGGACACAGGTGTAGACACAAGATGATAGACACAAAGTGCTGGAGGAACTCAGCGGGCCAGGCAGCATCTCTGGAGAGAAGGAATGGGTGAAGAAGGGTCTCGACCCGAAACGTCACCCGTTCCTTCCCTCCAGAGATGCTGCCCGTCCCGCTGAGTTACTCCGGCATTTTGTGTCTTATCTTCGGTTTAAACCAGCATCTGCAGTTCCTTGCAGACAAGGGGTTTGAGGATAAGGGGGAAGTCTTTTAGGACCGAGATGAGAAAAAAAAATTCACACAGACAGTGGTGAATCTGTGGAATTCTCTGCCACAGAAGGTGGTTGAGGCCACAGTTCATTGGCTATATTTAAGAGGGAGTTGCGGCTAAAGGGGTCAAGGGGTATGGAGAGAAGGCAGGTACAGGATACTGAGTTGGATGATCAGCCATGATCATATTGAATGGCGGTGCAGGCTCGAAGGGCCGAATGGCCTCTACTCCTGCACCTATAGTCTATGTTTCTATGTTCCTTCCTGCAGGTGATGGGGGTGAGTTTTATTCGGCAGGTGGGTAGAGTATGTGACAAAGGTTAGAGATAAAAAAGAGACACAAGGGGCGTCAGATGGGGAGAGGAGAGGAGGGGTGAGATGTGAAGCCGGAGGAAAGGATGCGGATGGGAATGGGATGGGGAGGGGATAGAGGGGCATGTTAGTGGTGGAAATGGGTGCGAACTGGGTTGGCGGGGGCAACAGGGTAGTGGGAATGTGTTACTTAAAATTGAAGAAATCAGTCTTCTTACCATTGTGTTGTAAGCTCTCGAAGCAGAATATGATCTTATAGAGGTGTACAAAATCTTGAGAGGAACGGATTGGGTAAATGCACAGAGTCTCTTGCCCAGAGTAGGGGAGTCGTGAACCAGAGGACATTATGTTTTTAGGTGAGGAGGGAAAAGATTTAAAGCCTTGTCCCACGGTACGAGTTCATTCCAAGAGCTCTCCCGAGTTTAAAAAAAAAATCAAACTCATGGTAAGCACGGAGAATGAACGTAGCGGGTACGTCGGAGCTCGGGGACGTCTCTTAGCGGCTCGTAACGCTAACGGCAGGTACTCGGGAAGACTCGCTAACGGCAGGTAAGCACGGGAAGACTCGTGAAGATTTTTCAACGTTGAAAAATGTCCACGAGAGCCCCGAGTACCGACGAGCGGCCATTACCGTAAATCTCCGAATTCGAATCACGGCAAACTCGGGAGAACTCTTGGAATGAATTCGTACCGTGGGTCAGGGGTTTTAATAGTAACCTGAGGGGGTAACATTGGTGGGTGTATGGAACGAGCTGCCAGAGGAGGTAGTTGAGGCTGGGACTATCCCAACGTTTAAGAAACAGTTAGACAGGTACATGGAGAGGACAGATTTGGAGGGATATGGACCAAGCGCAGGCAGGTGGGACTAGTGTGTGGCTGGGACATGCTGGCCTGAGTGGGCAATTTTGGGCCGAAGGGCCTGTTTCCAAGCTGTATCACTCTATGAGGTTCTGTTCCTCAAGTTTGTGTGTGTGGCTTCACTCGGGCAAGGGTGGAGGCCCAGGACAGAAATGTCGGAGTGGGAATGGGAAGGGGAGGGGGGAAGTTAAAATGTTCGCCAACCGGGAGATACAGCAGGCCTTGGCGGAGCGAGTGCAAGAGTTCGACGAAACGGTCGCTGAGTCTACGCTCGGTCTCGCCAATGTACAGGAACAACAAACACCAAAAACCCATGATCATATTGAATGGCGGTGCAGGCTCGAAGGGCCGAATGGCCTCTACTCCTGCACCTATTTTCTATGTTTCTATGTTTCTAAAAAGTGATCAAAAAAGGAATGGGAACACCTATAGGTACACAAAAATGCTGGAGAAACTCAGCGGGTGCAGCAGCATCTAAGGAGCGAAGGAAATAGGCAACGTTTCGGGCCGAAACCTTTTGAGTATCTCCAGCATTTTTTGTCTACCTTCAATTTTCCAGCATCTGCAGTTCCTTCTTAAACACATGAGAACATCTATACTTGTTCAGTCGCACAGTATTTCCTCACGTTCGGCTAAACCCGCCTTTCATTTTTGATGAGATGAGAAAATGAGATGAGAAAGATGAGAAAATCATTTTTTACACAGCGAGTGGTGAAGCTGTGGAATTCTCTGCCACAGAAGATAGTTGAGGCCACAGTTCATTGGCTATATTTAAGAGGGAGTTAGATGTGGCCCTTGTGGCTAAAGGGATCAGGGGGTACGGAGAGAAGGCAGGGATGGGATATTGATTTGGATGATCAGCCATGATCATATTGAATGGCGGTGCTTATGTAAATATTTATTCAAATCATATGCTGTGTCGCTCTTCCAGGGAGATGCTAAATGCATTTCGTTGTCACAGTACTATACACTGACAATGACAATTAAAGTTGAATCTGAATCTGAATCTGAATCTGCAGGCTCGAAGGGCCGAATGGCCTACTCCTGCACCTATTGTCTATGTTTCTATGAACTAAGATGGGAAAATGAATAGTTTATTACAATGTCTTTTCAACTGGTCAAATAGATTAAAATACACTATGACTATTTTAAATGTTCTGGGTTAGTTGGTTCTTATTGAAGAGAGGGGTTCCACACAAGGGATCAAATGATTCATCCTACCTTCATCCCTCCATGAAGCAGCCTCAAGTGAAGTCAGTCCAACTGTAAATGTAGTACATTAGTCTCTGCACCTGGACATCAGAGTAGAGTGGCTGCCTCACAGCATCAGATACCCGGGTTCGATCCTGACTACGGGCGCAGTCCCTGCGGAGTTTGTTCCTTCTCCCTTCGTTTTCCTCCAGGGTGGTCCGGTTTCCCTCCCACATCCCAAAGACGTGCGGGATTGTCGGTTGACGAGTCAGAGTATAGAAGTGAGATTGACCAAATGATGCCAGCACAATAACCTGGCTCTCAACACCAGCAAAACCAAGGAACTGACTGTGGACTTTGGAAGGGGTAGGTTTGGGGACCCACAGTCCCGGTTATATCGACGGGCTGATGGTGGAACAGGGGCAAGAGCTTCAAACTCCTGGGCGCGCACATTTCCTGAGATCTCTCCTGGTCCCAGCACACTGATGCAATTATAAAGAAAGCACATCAGCGCCTCTACTTTCTGAGAAGATTACGGAGAGTCGGTTTGTCAAAGAGGACTCTCTCGAACTTCTACAGTAGAGAGCATGCTGACCGGTTGCATCGTGGCTTGGTTCGGCAACTTGAGCGTCCTGGAGAGGAAAAGACTGCAGAAAGTAGTAAACACTGCCCAGTCCGTCATCGGCTCTGACCTCCCTTCCATCCAGGGGATCTATCGCAGTCGCTGCCTCAAAAAGGCTGGCAGCATCATCAAGGACCCACACCATCTTGGTCACACACACTCATCTCTCCGTTGCCATCAGGTAGAAGGTACAGGAGCCTGAAATCTGGTGCATCCAGGTTCAGGAATAGCTACTTCCCCACAGCTATTAAACTCACCATCAAACAAACTCTGAACTGTAACAGCCTATTGAACTTTATCTGTTTATCTATGTGTGTATGTATGTGATCTATGCTATATAGACACACTGATCTGTCCTGTATTTATGCCTACAATATTCTGTTGTGCTGCAGCAAACAAGATTGTCATTGTCCTATCTGGGACACATGACAATAAACTCTCTTGACTTGACTCTTGGCTAATCGGCCCTCTGTAAATTGCCCTTGTTGTAGGGGACATAGAACTAGTGTGAACGGGTGATTGAAGGCCAGCATGGGCTCGGTGGGTCGAAGGGCCTGTTTTACACAGAGAGTGGTGAATCTGTGGAACTCTCTGCCACAGAAGGTAGTTGAGGCCACAGTTCATTGGCTGGATTTAATAGGGAGTTAGATGTGGCCCTTGCGGCTAAAGGGATCAGGGGGTATGGAGAGAAGGCAGGTACGGGATACTGAGTTGGATGATCAGCCATGATCATATTGAATGGCCTTGCAGGCTCGAAGGGCCGAATGGCCTACTCCTGCACCTATTTTCTATGTTTCTATGTTTCCATAGTAGACTTTAGTCTACTTTAAAGTACACTATACCCTTCATTTCGTACTTCCCAAATCCCAGTTTCAAAGGCTGAGCTCCACCAAGACTATCAGATTGCTTACTCGTCTGAAGAAGGGTCTCGACTCGACACAAAATTCCTTCTCTCCGGAGATGCTGCCTGTCCCGCTGAGTTACTCCAGCATTTTGTGTCTGCCTTTGCCTTAAACGAAGGCATTGTGGCCTCCATGAGTTAGAGTGCCAATGCACGTCTAAACTTACAAGGTAGCTTTACTTGCAACAAGACCATGTTCACAGTGAACACATTAAAAACCGCTAAGCCTATTGCGCGGAGGTTTCATATTGACAACAGGACAGAGAGATTTGCCCACTGCAATATGCAATCTCGCCCATCAGCTTATGGGTAAGTGGATACAAGGAACTGCAGATGCTGGCTTACAAGAAAAAAAAGACACAAAGTGCTGGAGTAACTCAGCGGGTCACGCAGCATCTCTGGAGAACATGGATAGGTGACGTTTTGTGTTGGGGCCCTTTTTCACTCTGCTGAATTTATTTTCTGAATCATACAAGCTAAACAAGCAATAGTAATAAATCATCTTTTCTTCCAGCTTTAGTATTTTTGAGTTTAGTTTGGTGTATTATTGTCACGTGCACTGAGGTACAGTAAAAAGCGTTTTTGATGCGTGCTATCCAGTCTGCTAAATGACTGGACATGCTTACAACCCAGCCTTCTACAGTGTACAGATCCAATAGACAATAGACAATAGGTGCAGGAGTAGGCCATTTGGCCCTTCGAGCCAGCACCGCCATTCAATGTGATCATGGCTGATCATCCCCAATCAGTACCCCATTCCTGCCTTCTCCCCATATCCCCTGACTCCGCTATCTTTAAGAGCCCTATCTAGCTCTCTCTTGAAAGCATCCAGAGAACCGGCCTCCACCGCCCTCTGAGGCAGAGAATTCCACAGACTCACCACTCTCTGTGTGAAAAAGTGTTTCCTCGTCTCCGTTCTCAATGGGATAAAGGGAATAACGTTTAGTGCAAGATAAAGTTCAGTAAAGTCCAACTACAAATTGACTTCTAATGAGGTAGGTGGGAGGTCAGGACCACTCTCTAGATGGTGATAGGATGGTTCAGTTGCCTGCTGGCAGCTGGGAAGAAACTGTCTCTGAATCTGGAGGTGTGCGTTTTCACACTTTCCCGATGGGAGAGGGGAGAAGAGGGAGTGACTGCAGTGAGACACAGAGGCAGCATGAAGTGTAGATGGAGTCAATGAAAGGGAGGTTGGTTTGGGTGATGGTCTGGGCTACATCCATGAATCCTGGATGAAGCTGTTCCCAAAACCATGCTGCATATTTCCCCTCCCCTCTCCCCCCACCCTCACACACAAACACAACACGTTTGAACAAGGGTCGCGACTCAAAACATTGATGAGGAAAACATTGATGTGGATAGAGATGAGGAAAACCTTTTTGTTGTGAATCTGTGGAATTCTCTGCCTCAGAAGGCAGTGGAGGCCAATTCTTTGGATGCTTTCAAGAGAGGGCTCGATAGAGCTGTTAAAGATAGCGGAGTCCGGGGATATGGGGAGAAGGCAGAAACTGGGCATTGATTGGGGATGATCAGCCATGATTACAGTGGATGGCGGTGCTGGCTCGAAGGGCCGAATGGCCTACTCCTGCACCTATTGTCTATTGTCTATTACTTTTCCATGTTCTCCAGAGATGGTGCCCGACCCGCTGAGTTACTCCAGCACTCTGTGAAACGTCACCTATCCATGTTCTCTCCCTGACCCGCTGAGTTATAGATGCTGCCTGACCCACAGATGCTGCCTGACCCACTGAGTTATGGTGCAGCAGCATCTATGGAGCTAAGGAAATAGGCAACGTTTCGGGCCGAAATCCTTCTGGAAATAGGCAACGTTTCGGGCCGAAATCCTTCTGGAAATAGGCAACGTTTCGGGTCGAAACCCTTCCGGGTTTCGGCCCGAAACGTTGCCTATTTCCTTAGCTCCGTAGATGCTGCCTGACCCGCTGAGTTACTCCAGCACTCTGTGAAATGTCACCTATCCATGTTCTCCACAGATGCTGCCTGACCCGCTGAGTTACTCCAGCACTCTGTGAAACGTCACCTATCCATGTTCTCCACAGATGCTGCCTGACCCGCTGAGTTACTCCAGCACTCTGTGAAACGTCACCTATCCATGTTCTCCACAGATGCTGCCTGACCCACTGAGTTACTCCGGCACTTAGTGTCTCTTTTTAGAATATAGCTAAGATTTGATAAAAACCTTTTTGTGGACATTCGTTAAGCAGAAGTGTAGGATTCAGGGATTCCCACTGGCCACAGTAGATTCGCAAATGCATTCAAAATTGTGCAAGTTCCATATTTAAAATATGGTTACAACAATGCTCTTAAACCAACCCTGGAGGCAAATATGTAACCATGGCAAGTTTCCATCATTCATTTCCATTTTTTGTCCTTCAACATTTTCCTCTCATTAGTTCATGATGACAATGGTGGTACTTTCTTGCCACCAGCGCCTAATTCAGTGAAATTCTTCCATGTCGTGCATAGATAAGTACAAAATTGTGTAAAAGTCGACTTCACCAAGACTGTACACATCTCTGGCACTGGAGTTTTGAAGGGTGAGAGTGGGCGGGGGACCTCATTGAAACTTACCGCAGAGTGACAGGCCTGGATAGAGTGGATGTGGAGAGGATGTTTCCACTAGTGGGGCAGTCTAGGACCAGAGGACGTAGCCTCAGAATTAAAAGATGGTCCTTTAGGAAGGAGATGAAGAGGAATTTCTTCAGTCAGAGGGTGGTGAATCTGTGGAATTCTTTGCCACAGACGGCTGTGGAGCCCAAGACAATGGATACTTTTAAGGCGGAGATAGATTCTTGATTAGTGCGGGTGTCAGGGGTTATGGGGAGAAGGCAGGAGAATGGGGTTGGGAGGGAGAGATAGTTCAGCCATGATCGATCTGGCAGGACTTCATATGAAGAAAGACTGGATAGACTCGGCTTGTACTCGCTAGAATTTAGAAGATTGAGGGGGGATCTTATAGAAACTTACAAAACTCTGAAGGGGTTGGACAGGCTAGATGCAAGAAGGTTGTTCCCGGTGTTGGGGAAGTCCAGAACAAGGGGTTACAGTTTAAGGATAAGGGGAAGTCTTTTAGGACTGAGATGAGGAAAAATGTTCACACAAAAAGTGGTGAAGCTGTGGAATTCTCTGCCACAGAAAGTAGTTGGGGTCAGTTCATTGGCTATATTTAAGAGGGAGTTAGATGTGGCCCTTGTGGCTAAAGGGATCAGGGGGAATGGAGAGAAGGCAGGGATGGGATACTGAGTTGGATGATCAGCCATGATCATATCGAAGGGCCGAATGGCCTACTCCTGCACCTATTTTCTATATTTCTATGTTTCTATGATTGAATGGCGGAATAGACTTGATGGGCCGAATGGCCTAATTCTGCTCCTATCACTTATGAACATACGAACAAAATATGTGAGATCTTATCTTGACCTTAAAAGCCGCTTGTCCCGACCCGATAGGACTGCTATCTTATAATTTAACTTGGAGGTCTAATCATTGTATGAAGGTGGACAAAAATGCTGGAGGAACTCAGCGGGTGAGGCAGCATCTATGGAGAGAAGGAATGGGTGACGTTTCGGGTCGAGACCCTTCTCATGGAATGATATTATCAATCCTTGTAAAGAAATTGTATGTGTCGGAAGGAACTGCAGACGTTGGTTTAAACCAAAGATAGACACAAAGTGCTGGAGTAACTCAGCGGGACAGGCAGCATCACTGGAGAGAAGGAATGGGTGACGTTTCGGGTTGAAACCCTCCTTCGTGCTGGATAGAATAGAATAGTATAGAATACCTTTTATTGTCATTCAAACAACTTGGTTTGAACCAAATTGCATATTCTACAGTCTTGCATTGCAAAAAAACCCGAGACACACACTTAACACAATTTACACAAACATCCATCACAGTGGACCTCCAACACCTCCTCACTGTGATGGAAGGCAAAGTCTTATCTCTTCCCGTTGTTCTTCTCCCGCGTTCCAGCAGTCCAACTGCAGTGTCGAGGCAAACTGGGGCTCCGATGTTAAAGCCCCCGGCGGGCGATGGTAAGTCCCGTGGCTGTTTAAGCCGCGCGGGGCGACGTTAGGCCCCGCTCCGAGTCCTTTAATCCCCGCGATTCCAGCGGGAGAAGTCGCCGTTGCGGGAGCTCGGAAAAGCCGTCTCCCACCAGCTCCCGATGTTCCTGTCCACCGGGCCTGCAGGCCAGAGCCTCGAAGCTCTGAAGAAAGGACTCGACCCAAAACGTCACCCCTTCCTTCTCTCCAGAGGTGCTGCTTGTCCTGCTTTTTTGTGTCTATCTAAAGAGTCTGTATGGTACGCTTGCCTTCATTGGTCTGGGCATGGAGTACAAAGGTCAGGAAGTCATGCTGCAGCTTTATGGGGATTTATCGACAGCATTTGGGGTATTGCATGAAGTTCAGGTCACCATGTTACTGGTCGACAGTAACAACTTGTTCATCTCCTCCAGAAGCTACTCACCGAAAAAAAACTAGCTTTGAAAATAACTGGAGGTGTTTGCTGTACATAGCTGATATATTCACAACAAACATAACGACAAAAGCTATTCCAATGTCTTGAATATTGCCAAACAATCTCTCAAGCGTGGTCAATTAATGTTAATAGGGTCATCCATCAGGTTTTAGTTGTTGCAAAGTGCTGGAGTAACTCAGTGGGTCAGGCAGCATCTGTGGAGGACATGGATAGGTGACGTTTCACAGAGTGTTGGAGTAACTCAGCGGGTCAGGCAGCATCTATGGAGCTAAGGAAATAGGCAACGTTGCCTATTTCCAGAAGGATTTCGGCCCGAAAAGTTGCCTATTTCCTTAGCTCCATAGATGCTGCTGCACCATAACTCAGCGGGTCAGGCAGCATCTGTGGAGAACGTGGATAGGTGACGTTTCACAGAGTGCTGTAGTAACTCAGCGGGTCAGGCAGCATCTGTGGAGAACATGGATAGGTGACGTTTCACAGAGTGCTGGAGTAACTCAGCGGGTCAGGCAGCATCTGTGGAGCTAAGGAAATAGGCAACGTTTCGGGCCGAAACCCTTCTGGGTTTCGGCCCGAAACGTTGCCTATTTCCAAAAGGATTTCGGCCCGAAAAGTTGCCTATTTCCTTAGCTCCATAGATGCTGCTGCACCATAACTCAGCGGGTCAGGCAGCATCTGTGGAGAACATGGATAGGTGACGTTTCACAGAGTGCTGGAGTAACTCAGCGGGTCAGGCAGCATCTGTGGAGGACATGGATAGGTGACGTTTCGGTCAGTAAAGTGTCTGCGCCCTCTCCTTATCTCTCGCTTTTTGTCTTTCATCTTTTAGACTAAAATCCAAAGAAAAGTCGAAACCTTTGGCCAATGTCCAAGCATCGGCTGATCAACTACACTCTCGTATCCACCTGTATCCACCTATCACTCAGTCGGCGTTATTCTGCCCACCCTCTCTCTTCTAGCTTTCTTCCCTTTGTAGTAGTGATGGGTGGATACAGGAGATGGGGGGGCGGGGGGGGGGGGGGGGGGGGGGGGGAGGATTCTGAAGAAGGGTCCCGACCCAAAACATCACTCATCCATGTTCTCCAGTGATGCTGCCTGACCCGCTGAGTTACTCCAGCACTTTGTGTCTATTTTTGTAAACCAGCATCCGCAGTCTCTTGTGTCCACAATGTTTAATAAATACTCCCTATAAGGTGTCTAGAGGCAAGTTGATCTATGTTAGGTGCCACATCAATGGAAGAGGTTGTTGTTTTTGATCTGGTACAGTTAATGGCCCATGACCCGGTGGCATGAACACAAGGGAGTTATTTCGTCTCGTATGGAGGTTAACTGCTGAGTTACACAGTCATAGAGTCATACAGCGTGGAAACAGGCCCTTCAGCCCAACCTGCCCATACCGACCACCTTCCCCCATCTACACAAGTCGCACCTGCCTACGTTTGGTCCATATCTCCCCAAACCTGTCCTATCCATGTACCAGTCTAAATGTGTCAATGGTCCCTGCCTCAACCACCTCCTCTGGCAGCTCGTTCCATAAACCTCCACCACCCTTTGTGTAAAAATGTTGCCCATCAGGTTCCTAGTAAATCTTCCCCCACCCCCCACCCCACCCTTCACCTTAAACCTATGTCCTCTGGTACTTGATTCCCTTACTCTGGGCATTTACCTGATCTAATGCTCTCATGATCTATAAGATTGCCCCTCATCCTCCTGCTCTCCAAGGAATAGCGATCTAGCCAACTCAACCCCACCCTATATCTCAGGCCCATGAGTCCTGGAAACATCTGTGCAAACCTTCACTCCACCCTTTCCAGCTTAACGTCTTCCCTTTAACAGTGTGACCAAAACTGAACGCAATAATCCAAATGAGGCCTCAATAATGTCCTGTATGACTGTAACATGGCCTCCTAACTTCTACACTCAATACTCTGGCCGTTGAAGGCCAATGTGTCACAAGCCGTCTTGACCACCCCATCTACCTGTGATGCCGCCTTCTAGGAACTATGTACCTGTACTGTTAGATCCCTCTGCTCCACTGCACTCACCTGCCAATCACTGTGTAGCTCCTGAGAGAATGGAGCAGCTGGGCTTGTACACTCTGGAGTTTAGAAGGATGAGAGGGCATCTCATTGAGACATATAAGATTGTTAAGGGTTTGGACACGCTAGAGGCAGGAAACATGTTCCCGATGTTGGGGGAGTCCAGAACCAGGGGCCACACAGTTTAAGAATAAGGAGTAACCCATTTAGAACGGAGACGAGGAAACACTTTTTCTCACAGCGAGTGGTGAGTGTGGAATTCTCTGCCTCAGAGGGCAGTGCAGGCAGGTTCTCTGGATGCTTTCTAGAGAGAGCTAGATAGGGCTCTTAAAAATAGCGGAATCAGGGGATATGGGGAGAAGGCAGGAACGGGGTACTGATTGGGGATGATCAGCCATGATCACATTGAATGGCGGTGCTGGCTCGAAGGGCTGAATGGCCTACTCCTGCACCTATTATCTATTGTCTATTGTCTCTGGTCTATTGACCTGGTTGGACTTTCAAAAATGCGAAACCTCACACTTCTATGTATTAAACTCCATCAACAGTGGAATTCTTTGCCACAGACGGCTGTGGAGGCCTAATCAATGGATATTTTTCAGGCAGAGATAGATTGATTCTTGATTGCTACGGGTGTCAGGGGTTATGGGGTAGAAGGCAGGAGAATGGGGTTGAGAGGGAGAGATAGATCAGCCACGATTGAATGGCGGAGTAGGCTTAAGATGGACGCAGAAAGCTGGAGTCACTCCGCGGGACAGGTTGGGACGAAGGAACGGGTGACATTTCTTCTCCTCACACACGCGGTGGGGGTAGACTTGATGGGCCGAACGGGCTAATTCTGCCCCTAGAACCTGTGAACTCGCGAAACTTAAAAAAGCCACCGGGCACGAGGGCACGAGAGGGGCGCGAAACGGGGTTTGTTCTTTGGGGGGGGGCTAGCATGGCCCGAACGGGCAGAAGGGCCTCCTCCCCCCAGCCGCAAATTTCCCACGATTCTATGGTTCGATGTTTTGTTTGACCGCTGAGCGGTGGGGGAAGGAGAGCTTCTAAAGCCAGCCTTCCTGCTGGTGTGTTTTACAACCAGCTGAGAGCTGCATAATTGTTTCCCCACTGAACACTTTGCTTTGATGTAAGACAGCAACAAGCACAGATCGGGTAGCGTGTTATCTTTCAAGGATTTGATTGTTTTCTTCAATGCCCAGTATAAATGTGTCAACAGAATCGGGCTGTGAATACAATGCTAGAGGGTAGGTGAAAATTTCAACATGTTGTTTTGATATACACACTTTAGAATCAAGCTCGACACATCTACCTGCAGATGTCATACGACATACCCTAGCAAGGGCATCTTATCTGATCAGCGTTCACTTTTCCTAGATTTTTGCAGAACTCTCAACTTTAGTTTCGTAAGTTTTGTTTATTGGCAGCTTTTGCGGCGCGCCTTCCAGTCAGCGGAAAGACAATGACCGATGACTATATTTCTCGACCCGAAAACGTCACCTATTCCTTCCCTCCAGAGACTGGATACACTTGCCCCACGTGCCTGAGTTTGGCCCATATCACCTCTTCCTTCGCTCCATGGATGCTGCCTCGCCCGCTGAGCTTCTATAGGTGCTATAGGTGCATCAAATCCAGGACAAATAGACTCAGAAATAGTTGCTTTCCGAAAATTATAACTACTCTTAATTCAAATTCACACATGCACTGACTTCACAGCCCAACACCCAGACTTCCATCTGTATATATGTATATAGCGCCGCAGAATTGTTCACCTATCCCCCCCCTTCTCCCTTCTGTTTTTTGTTTTTTCTGTTTCTTGTTTTTTGTACTAAATTGTATGTATGCACTGAGTACGAGCAGCTTTTAATTTCACTGTACATGTATAGTGACAATAAATGGCATATCTTCTCCGGCATTTTAGTCGGCCAGAGGAAGTAGTTGAGGCAGGTACAATAGCGGTATTTGGGCACGTGACGATAAGCTGAACAGAAATGCTGGAGAAACTCAGCGGGTGCGGCAGCATCTATGGAGCGAAGAAAACAGGCAACGTTTCGGGCCGAAACCCCTTCTTCAGTCTAGCCTCAGTTGCAAAATACTTAAGGTAGACAAAAATGCTGGAGAAACTCAGCGGGTGCGGTAGCATCTATGGAAGCGAAGGAAATGGGCAACTTTTTGGCCCGAAATGAGATGAGAAGAACTTTTTTCACGCAGAGAGTGGTGAATCTCTGGAACTCTCTGCCACAGAGGGTAGTTGAGGCCACAGTTCATTGGCTATATTTAAGAGGGAGTTAGATGTGGCCCTTGTGGCTAAGGGGATCAGGGGGTATGGAGAGAAGGCAGGTACGGGATACTGATTGGATGATCAGCCATGATCATATTGAATGGCGGTGCAGGCTCGAAGGGCCGAATGGCCTCTATTCCTGCACCTATTTTCTATGTTTCTATGTTTCTATGAAACCCTTCTGGAAATAGGCAACATTTTGGCCCCGAAACCCTTCTGGAAATAGGCAACGTTTCGGGACGAAACCCGGAAGGGTTTCGTCCCGAAACGTTACCTATTTCCTTCGCTCCATAGGTGCTGCTGCTGCACCCGCTGAGTTTCTCCAGCTTTTGTGTGTACCTTCGATTTTCCAGCATCTGCAGTTCCTTCTTGAATGCTGGAGTATCTCAGCGGGTCAGGCAGCATCTCTGGAGAAACGGAATAGATGATGTGGCGTTTGCACGTTCTCCCCGTGACCGCGTGCGTTTTCCTCCAGATGCTCCGGGTTCCACCCTCATCCCAAAGACGTGCGGGTTTGTAGGTTAATTGGCCCTCTAGATATTGCCCCCGAGTGTATAGAGAGTGGCTGTAGAAATTGGATAACATAGAACTAGTGTGAAGGGATGATCAATGGTCAGCATGGGCTTGATGGGCTGAAGGGCCTGTTGCCTTATTTCTAAAATCTAATACCTAAATAACGAACAACTACATTTCAAAACATCTAATATCTAATATGCAAATATCTAATGTCCTAATATTGAATATCTAAATAGCTAAACATCTAATATCTAATATCTAAATTAATAATTAATTTGTTTAGATTATATTAGATTGTTAAGGGCTAGAGGCAGGAAACATGTTCCCGATGTTGGGGGAGTCCAGAACCAGGGGCCACACACAGTTTAAGAATAAGGGGTAAGCCATTTAGAACGGAGACGAGGAAACACTTTTTCTCACAGAGAGTGTTGAGTCTGTGGAATTCTCTGCCTCAGAGGGCGGTGGAGGCCGGTTCTCTGGATGCTTTCAAGAGAGAGCTAGATATCTTAAAGATAGCGGAGTCAGGGTATATGGGGAGAAGGCGGCAGGAACGGGTTACTGATTGGGGATGATCGGCCATGATCACATTGAATGGTGGTGCTGCCTCGAAGGGCCGAAGGGCCTATTTCCATGTTGTGTCACTTAAACTTGTTAATGAATTTCAATAGTCTATTTTCGGCTATGAAAGGGGTTTGGTTCAACTCAATTCTGTGAAGAGAAAGCCAAATGTATATTTAAATGGCCACATCATGTATTTTAGTTTTAACTGGTTTCAAATTCCACAGCTGCTCCAGTGGGATTTGAACTCAGGTCTTTGGATTGTTGGATGCCCCATCAGCCTGAGTTTGGCACATATCCCACTAACAGACCTTTGCTATCTATGTAGCTGTCCAAATGTCTTTCAAACATATATAAATGTTATAGTATCTGCCTCAACTACCTCCTCTGGCAGCTCCTTCTATACACCCACCACCCTCTGTACGAAAATGTTCCCCCTCAGGTTCCTATAAAAATGTTTCCCCTCTAACTTTAAACCTGTGGTTCTGGGTTTCGGGCCTGTGGTCCTGGATTCGGGCCTGTGGTTCTGGATTCGGGCCTGTTGTTCTGGATTCGGGCCTCTGGTTCTAGATTCGGGCCTCTGGTTCTGGATTCGGGCATCTGGTTCTAGATTCGGGCCTCTGGTTCTAGATTTGGGCCTCTGGTTCTAGATTTGGGCCTCTGGTTCTAGATTCGGGCCTCTGGTTCTAGATCCCCCAATTCTGGGGGTAAAACACTTTGTGCATTTGACCTATCTATTCCATTCATGATCTTATACACCTCTATAAGATCACCACGCTCCAAGAATTAAAGTCCTAGCCTGCCCCAACCTCTCTCCATAGCTCAGGCCCGCAAATGCTGGAAACACACGCTACCAAAACCTTTCACTGTACCTCGGTACACGTTGCAATAAACTAAACTGAATTTTAAATACACCTCATGGATTCTTGACTCGTGACTCTATTAACTTTATGAAGACGCAAGGGTCTGTCCCACTTGGGCGTCATTTGCGCCTCGTTTACGCAAGATCATTTACGCGCGCACGTGAGGCGTGGTGTGGTGTGGTGGCGTAGGCAGTAATGTGTGGTAGCGCGCGGCGCCCCAGGATTTTGGGATTCACAAATGACGCCCAAGTGGGGGCAGGTCCTTTAGCTTGTACCAGATCCTTTCACCAACAAGGTAGCTTGCAGTTCAGGAGAAAAGCCCCTAACTACCATCTACCAGGGTGACCAAGGCTGGGAGCTGAACATCCAGGGATATTCAATATTCAGGAGGGATAGGACAGAAAGGAAAAGGAGGTGGGGTAGCGTTGCTGGTTAGAGAGGAGATTAACGCAATAGAAAGGAAGGGCATTAGCTTGGAGGATGTGGAATCTATATGGTTAGAGCTGCGAAACACTAAGGGGCAGAAAACGCTTACACAGAGAGTGGGTGAATCTGTGGAATTCTCTGCCACAGAAGATAGTTGAGGCCACAGTTCATTGGCTAGATTTAAGAGGGAGTTAGATGTGGCCCTTGTGGCTAAAGGGATCAGGGGGTATGGAGAGAAGGCAGGTACAGGATACTGAGTTGGATGATCAGCCATGATTATATTGAATGGCGGTGCAGGCTCGAAGGGCCGAATGGCCTACTCCTGCACCTAATTTCTATGTTTCTATGTTTCTATGAAACCCTTCTGGAAATAGGCAACGTTTCGGGCCGAAACCCGGAAGGGTTTCGTCCCAAAACGTTACCTATTTCCTTCGCTCCATGTCTATGTTTCTATGTTTCACTGGTGACCCTCAGACTATCCTTGACCGGACTTTGCTGGCTTTACCTTGCACTAAATATTATTCCTTTACCATGGGGTTTAAGGTGAAGGGGAAAAGATTTAATGGGAATCTGAGGGTAACATTTTCCCACAAAGGGTGGTGGGTGTATGGAACAAGCTGCCAGTGGAAATTGTTGAGGCTGGGACTATCCCAACATTTAAGAAACTGTTACACAGGTACATGGATAGGACAGGTTTGGAGGGATACGGGCCAAACGGCAGGCAGGTGGGGACTAGCGTAGCTGGGACATGTTGGCCGGTGTGGGTAAGTTGGGCCGAAGGGCCTGTTTCCATGCTGTATCACTTTGACTCTATGATGTAATGTATCTATGCACAGTAAATGGCTCGATTGGAATCATGTATTGTCTTTCCGTTGACTGGATATCACGCCACTAACGCAATTCCGTGTCCCTCACCATCTTCCAGTCCCGCCTCAAGACCCATCTCTTCACCTCTGCCTATCCTTAGCCCCACGTGCCGTCACTTTTCATCTGTGCATTAATTGCCTCATACTGTGTTTTGTATTGAGTTCTGTATTTACTTTGTGTACTAGTCATGTCTCTACTATTTATTTCATTCCCCTTACATGTTTTTCCTCTACCTGCTAAATTTTTGTAAGGTGTCCTTGAGACTCTTGAAAGGCGCCCATAAATAACATTTATTATTATTATTATTATTACCTCGGCATACGTGACAATGGACTGAACTGTAAACTGGAAATAACCAAAGATGGGCTATTGAAGTGTATTAATTCCAACTTAGACAACATTGCCCCCACTCAGTTCCAAGATGATCTTGTTCTTGTGATGTGCAAGAAAGAACTGCAGATGCTGGAAAAATCGAAGGTAGACAAAAATGCTGGAGAAACTCAGCGGGTGAGGCAGCATCTATGGAGCGAAGGAATAGGTGACGTTTCGGGTCGAGACCCTTAAGGATGAGGCAGCATCTATGGAGCGAAGGAATAGGTGATGTTTCGGGCCGAGACCCTTACGGGTGAGGCAGCATCTATGGAGCGAAGGAATAGGTGATGTTTCGGGTCGAGACCCTTAAGGGTGAGGCAGCATCTATGGAGCGAAGGAATAGGTGACGTTTCGGGTCGAGACCCTTCCGGGTCTCGACCCGAAACGTCGCCTATTCCTTCGCTCCATAGATGCTGCCTCACCCGCTGAGTTTCTCCAGCATTTTTGTCTACCTTAATTCTTGTGATGTTGATTCAGGGATAAATGCTTTGGCAGGACGCCAAGGATAATTTTCCCATTCTTATTTGGACGATTGCCCGAGAAGATGTCTTGCGTCCGGCTGAGGGAGAGAACAGACAGCGGTTTAATGGGGCGGATCGGGGTTGGCATCAGCCCACACCTCGCTCTCCGCACCCTTGCCCTCCTTGCCTCTCCGCCTGGCCTGTTCTCGCCTGCTGGACTTGTAGCCGCAGCAGCAGCAGCAGCAGCAGCAGCAGCAGCAGCAGCAGCAGGAAGTGGAGGTGTCCACACCTAGTTTCTCGGTACGAGAGCACCTGCCCTCGAAGTCACCTGTCGACCTTTTTTTACAGGTGTGTCGGAAAGCAACTGCAGGTGCGGGTTTACACCGAAGATGGACACAAAATGCTGGAGTAACTCAGCGGGACAAGGCAGCATCTCTGGAGAGAAGGAATGGGCGACATTTCGGGTCTCGACCAATTCCTTCTCTCCAGAGATGCTGCCTGTCTCGTTGTGTTATTCCAGCCCGCTGGGTCTCTCTTCGACGTTTGACCTCTCGTGTTGAGACAATTGTCCACATATCTATGTACGAGACCCTTGAAATGTCTCGTACATAGATACGTGGGCAATAGGAGCCGGAGGAGACCATTCGGCCCTTCGAGCCAGCACCACCATTCATTGTGATCACGGCTGATCATCCACAATCAGTACCCTGTTCCTGCCTTCTCCCCATATCCCTTGGTTCCGCTATCTCTAAGAGCTCTATCTAACTCTCTTTTGAAAACATCCAGTGATTCCTCTCTGGCCAGAAGATTTAAAATAATATGATAACTTCGGTCAAGGAAACATTAGAACGCACACTTTATAAGGTGAAGAAGGTGTATACGACATATTTCATTAGTCAGGTCTTTGAGTGTAAAGGCTGGGAGGTAATGTTGCAGGTGTAAGGAACAGCTTAAGGATAAGGGGGAAATCCTTTAAAACCGAGATGAGAAGAACTTTTTTCACACAGAGAGTGGTGAATCTCTGGAACTCTCTGCCACAGAGGGTAGTCGAGGCCAGTTCATTGGCTATATTTAAGAGGGAGTTAGATGTGGCCCTTGTGGCTAAGGGGATCAGGGGGTATGGAGAGAAGGCAGGTACGGGATACTGAGTTGGATGATCAGCCATGATCATATTGAATGGCGGTGCAGGCTCGAAGGGCCGAATGGCCTACTCCTGCACCTAATTTCTATGTTTCTATGTTTCTATGAACCTTGGTTAGACCATTGTTACTTTTGGAGTAGTGGGTGCAGTTTTCTTTTTGAAATACAGCGTGGAAACATGCCCTTCGGCCCATCAAGTCCGCGCCGACCAGCGATAGCCCATACACTAGTACTATCCTACACATTAGGAACCATTTACAGAAGTCAACTGGCCTACAAACCTCTTTGGAGTGTGGGAAGAAACCGGAGCACCCGGAGGAAACCCACGCAGGTCACGGGGAGAACGTGCAAACTCCGTCCGGACATGGCCCGTAGTCAGGATCGAACCCGGCTCTCTGGCGCTGCAAGTGCTGTGAGGCAGCGACTCTACCGCTGCGCCACCACGCCACCCTCTTTTTTTGAATTGATTAAATTTTAGGTCATTCACGTCACAATCCTTCCCTCAAACACACACACACACACACACACACACACACACACACACACACACACACACACACACACACACACACACACACACACACACACACACACACACACACACACACACACACACACACACACACACACACACACACACACACACACACACACACTCACCCGTTGAGCCAGCTCGATGGGCCGAAGGGTCTGTTTCCATGCTGTATCTCTCAACTTAAATGAGCCAAAAAGGTCTTGGAGGGGAGGATGCTCCTCAAACTGCGGAGCATCCGGGACAATACAGCTCACCCCCTCCGTGACACACTGGTCAACCTGAGGAGCACCTTCAGCAACAGACTGGTTCCACCAAGATGCAGCACAGAACGCCACAGGAGATCCTTCTTCCCATGTGGCTATCAAACTGTACAACTCCTCCCCCTTCTGTCGAGGGGTAGACTCAGACTGACCCCCCCCCCCCCCCCCCCCCCCCCCCCCCCCCATCCCCCCCACTCCTTTCCGCTCGTCACTTTAATGTTTATGACTGTTAGCCGATCAATTTCCCTCCTGAGATAAATGTCGTTCTATCGTATTGTATCGTATAAATCTTGTACACTCTGGAGTTTAGAAGGATGAGAGGGAATCTCATTGAAACATATAAGATTGTTAAGGGCTTGGACACACTAGAGGCAGGAAACATGTTCCCGATGTTGGGGGAGTCCAGAACCAGGGGCCACACACAGTTTAAGAATAAGGGGTAAGCCATTTAGAACGGAGACGAGGAAACACTTTTTTCTCACAGAGAGTGGTGAGTCTGTGGAATTCTCTGCCTCAGAGGGCGGTGCAGGCTGGTTCTCTGGATGGTTTCAAGAGAGAGCTAGATAGGGCTCTTAAAAATAGCAGTCAGGGGATATGGTGAGAAGGCAGGAACGGGGTACTGATTGGGGATGATCAACCATGATCACATTGAATGGCGGTGCTGGCTCGAAGGGCCGAATGGCCTACTCATGCACCTATTGTCTATTGTCTAAATCAGTGCCACAGAAAGCTAAGGGGCCGGTCTCGATGGGGGTGAAGTGGGGCTGAACTCCGCTCCCCGTGTCCGTGGTAGGGGCAGCATACGGAACGTATAGGAAGGAACTGCAGATGCTGCTTTAAACCCAAGATATACACAAAAATGCTGGAGTAACTCAGCGGGACAGGGCAGCATCTGTGGAGAAAATGAACGGGCGACGTTTCGAATCGAGACCCTTCTTCTGACTGAGAGTCGGGGGAGAGGGACGTTCACACATTCACAAGTTATAGGAGCAGAATTAGGCCATTCGGCCCATCGAGTCCCACTCCGCCATTCAATCATGGCTGATCTCTGCCTGCTAATCCCATTTTCCTGCCTTCTCCCCATAACCCTTGACACCCGTTCTAATCAAGAATTTGTCTACCTCTGCCTTAAAGATATCCACCGACTTGGCCTCCACAGTGGATAGTTCCACAGATTAACTACCCTCTGACTAAAGAAGTTCCTCCGCGCCTCCTTTCTAAAATGAGCGCCCTTCGTATCACGCACATGGTATCTGGTCAAACAGTGGCCCTGACCTCTTGACCCCCGTCAAGAAGGCACAACGCTCGTCTCCAGAACTGCCGATGGGAGATAAGCGCATTTCGCCCCAATCTGTCATCCAGCTCCTTAAATGAGACGGCGCTCACTCAACAATGGATCACGGGGGGTTGTGCAGATCATTCCATTGAAGCGGGACTTAAGGTACTTCACCTCCAGACCCGCGCTGACCCCGAGTCACATTCTCACCTGTCCTGCCAACCTCCCCATCCCACATTTACACCTTTAATGCTCAACAGAAGCCAAGGCTTCTCATCACAGATGTATCTTGTTATGTACTACCTGACCACATAGGGGAAGGCCATTCAGCCCATCATCGTCACCCTCGGAGTAATCCTATCAACATTCCCATCAATCCCATCAACACCTCCCTTCCTTCATTTCAGTTTAGTTTATTAAGGATCAGTGGAATTCTCCTCCACAGAGGGCAACGGAGGCCAGTTCACTGGATGTTTTCAAGAGAGAGTTAGACAATAGACAATAGACAATAGGTGCACGAGTAGAGGCCATTTGGCCCTTCGAGCCAGCAACGCCATTCAATGTGATTATGGCTGATCATCCCCAATCAGTACCCCGTTCCTGCCTTCTCCCCATATCCCCTGACTCCGCTATATTTAAGAGCCCTACATAGCTCTCTCTTGAAAGCATCCAGAGAATCCACAAAATGCAGACATCAGCCTTGATTAAATGGTGGAGTAGACTTGATGGGCCAAATGGCCTAATTCTGCTTCTATCATTTATGAACATGAATCTATGAGACAGGTTTAGATGGATATAAAATTTAGAGAGAGTTAGATAGAGTTCTCAGGGCTAACGGAATCAAGGGATACGGGGAGAAGGCAGGAACGGGATGCAAAATATGAATGATCAGCCATGATCATATTGAATGGCTGTGCTGGCTCGAAGGGCCGAATGGCCTACTCCTGCACCTATCTTCTATGTTTCTATGTTTCTATATTTGTCAAGTGTACCGAGGTACAGTGAAAAGCCGCTGTGTGTGGAAAGACAATACATGATTACAGTTGAGCCATTATAACCTATTCCCCCACCCATTCCCATCAGATTTTTGCCCGCAAGCCTTTGGGAATGTGGGAGGAAACCGGGGCACCCGGAGGAAACCCTCGCATGCAAACTCCACACAGACAGCTCCAGACATCAGTATGGAACCGAGTTACCAGAGATGTGAGGTAGCAGCACTACCTGCAGCCTCTCCCGACCTTATGAGTGGGAAGGAACTGCAGCTAGACACAAAAAGCTGGAGTGACTCAGCGGGACAGGCGGCATCTCCGGAGAAAAGGAATAGGTGACGTTTCGGGTCCAGACCCTTCCTCAGACTGAGAGTCAGGGGAGAGGGAGACGAGAGATATAGACGGTGATGTAGAGAGATGTAGAAGAAATGAACGAAAGATGTGCAAAGAAAAGTAACGGCAAACAAGGAAATGATTCAGTGTTAGCTGTTGACTAGGTGAAAACGAGTTACAGAGAGTGAAACTCACCAGGATGACATTGAAGCGAGAACGATGACTTGAGTGGGGGAGAGACGGAGAGAGAGGGGATGATGTGTAAGGGTCAGTTGAAGTTAAAGGGCAGTCACGGTGGCGGTAGAGTTGCTGCCTTACAGCGAACGCAGCGCCGGAGACCCGGGTTCGATCCCGACTACTGGTGCTGTCTGTGCGGAGTTTGCACGTTCTCCCCGTGACCTGCGTGGGTTTTGTCCGAGATCTTCGGTTTCCTTCCACACTCCAAAGACGTGCGGGTTTGTAGGTTAATTGTCCTGGTAGACTGTGGAACAGCATCCCCTTTGCCATCAGAACTGTCCCCTCCATCGACTCCATCGATAAAAGTCAAGGCTAAAGACTTATCTATACTCCCAAGTCTTTCCTGATGTCCTATGAGTGAGGGCTACATGTATATATGTATGTAGTTTGTTTTGTAAATGTTTTTGTAAATTGTTTTTTAAATGTGCTATAGAAATAAATTTGACTTGACTTGACTTGGTAAATGCAATAAATTGGCCCAAGTGGGTGTAGGATCGTGTTAATGCGCGGGGATCGCTAGTCGGCACGGACCCGGTGGGCCGAAGGGCCTGTGACTCTAAAACTAAAAATGAGAACTACATTCATACCGCTGGGTTGTAAGCTTCCCGATGTTCTGAGTTGGATGATCAGCCATGATCATATTGAATGGCGGTACAGGCTCGAAGGGCCGAATGCCCTACTCCTGTACCTAATTTCTATGTTTCTATGTTTCTATGTTCTCAGGAAAGGCGAGACGCACAGATTAAAATGTGCTTTAGTCTCAGTTACAAAATACCTAAGGTCGACAAAAATGCTGGAGAAACTCAGCGGGTGCGGCAGCATCTACGGAGCGAAGGAAATGGGCGACGATTCGGGGCCGAATCCCTTCTGGAAATAGGCAACGTTTCGGGCCGAAACCCGGAAGGGTTTCGTCCCGAAACGTTGCCTATTCCTGGCTCCATAGATGCTGCTGCAGCTGAGTTTCTCCAGCATTTTGTCTACCTTCGATTTTCCAGCATCTGCAGCCGATAACCATATAACAATTACAGCACGAAACAGGTTCGGCCCTACAAGTCCATGCCGAAAAATTTTTTTTTTTTTTTTTTTTCCTTAGTCCCACCTGCCTGCACTCATACCATAACCCTCCATTCCCTTCTCATCCATATGCCTATCCAATTTATTTTTAAATGATACCAATGAACCTGCCTCCACCACTTCCACTGGGAGCTCATTCCACACTGCCACCACTCTCTGCGTAAAGTTCCCCCTCATATTACCCCTAAACTTCTGTCCCTTAATTCTGAAGTCATGTCCTCTTGTTTGAATCTTCCCTATTCTCAAAGGGAAAAGCTTGTCCACTTCCTTCTTGAACCCTCTGGAGTATTTTACACGTAGAGTCTTTAAGCTGGCTGGGTAGAGCGCAAGAAAAAAGCTTTTCACTGTACCTTGGTACACGTGACAATAAACTAAAACTCAACTAGTGCAACCCCCTACTGACATTTTTAATTCCAGGTTTTATTGAGTTGAGTTTTATTGCTTGAGTTGAAGGTGGCGAGTTGCCAGAGCTGGATTTGAACTTGCGACTCTGGGACTTGGATGTTGTGCACCGTCCCTCTAACTCGACGTTGATGCGACTGTAACACAAACAGTGTTACGCGGGGACATTTAGTGAAGGCTCGGGCAAAGGAGAGTCATGTAATGCCTAGTCATAGAGTCATGGAGTGTTACAGCATATACACAGGCCCAACATGCCTACATTGGCCAACATGTCCCACCTACACTAGTCCCACCTGGCTGCGTTTGGCCCCAAATATCTCCAAAACTCTCTTATCCATGTCTAAAATGTCCCTTAAATGTTGCAATAATCCCAGCCTCAACTACCTCCACTGGCAGCTCGTTCCTGACACCCACCACCCTCTGTGTAAAAAAGTTACCCCTCAGGTTCCTATTAAATCTGTCCCCCATCACCTTAAAGCTATGTCCTCTGGTTCTCGATTCCCCTACTCTGGGCAAGAGACTCTGAGCGTCTACCTGATTTGTTCCCCTCACGATTTTGACCACTTCTATAAGATTTGGGGTGGCAAGATGGCGCAGCGGTAGAGTCGCTGCCTCACAGCGCCGGAGACCCGGGTTCGATCCTGCTGACTGCGCGGAGTTTGCACGTTCTCCCTGCCACCGTGTGGCTTTTCTCCGGGTGCTCCAATTTCCTCCCACACTCCAAAGACGTACGAGTCTGTAGGTCAACTGGCTTCGGTAAAAATTGTAGATTTCCTGTAGAATTTTGGATAGTGTTGGATAGTGCGGGGATCGCTGGTCGGCATGGTCTCGGTGGGCCGAAGGGCCTGTTTCCCGGGTTGTATCTCCAAACTAAACCCCTCATTCCCCCTGCGCTCCAAGCAATAAAGTCCTAGCCTGCTCAACCTGCTCTGCTCAAGACTACTTCTGAGTTTGGAAGATAGACTCTTAAAAAGCTGGAGTAACTCAGCGGGTCAGACAGCATCTCCGGGGTAAAGGAACGGGTGACGTATTGGGTCGAGACCCTTCTTCAGATCGAAGAAGGGTCTCGACCCTGAAACGTCGCCCCCTTCCTTTTCTCTGGAGGTGCCGCCTGTCCCGTTGAGTTACTCCAGCTTTTAGTGTCTATCTTCGGTTTAAACCAGCATCTGAAGTTCCTTCCAACACTTAGGAAGGTGCATTAAGGTAAGGTCTTTGGGACCATTTCCCCTGATCACAGCACAGACTTTGGAAAACCAGATGGTACACAAAAATGCTGGACAAACTTAGCGGGTGCAGCAGCATCTATGGAGCGAAGGAAATAGGCAACGTTTCGGGACGAAACCCTTGCGGGTTTCGACCCGAAACGTTGCCTATTTCCAGAAGGGTTTCGGGCCAAAATGTTGCCTATTTCCTTCGCTCCATAGATGCTGCTGCACCCGCTGAGTTTCTCCAGCATTGTTTGGCGTACCTTCGATTTTCCAGCATCTGCAGTTCCTTCTTAAACACTTGGAAAATCAGCTTGTCAGGGGTGGGATATGGATAAGACTAAAAGCAGGAATGCTCTCAAACCTGTTTTTTTGACTGCAAATAGTAACTGGTTAGCCTCTGAGATTACACTTGCCTCTCGTATCACAGTTCCCCGCTGTGAAGTTGGTCACGGTTCAACATGTGTGTAAATATTGTGGAATTTGCGAAGATAGCACTGGCTTGATAATAGTTTTTTTTCACCCACTGGCAATCGGAAATCTCACCTCCCCGACAGTGAAGTCATCCCAGCAAGTTGAAAGCCTCTCCGAGCCAAGTTTACCTGGAGAAAGGTGTTCCAGGTAATTAGGTATTCTGGTGTAACGTCACCACTGGCTGGATGCTACCTGTGTTTATAAAATAGCGAGCCCACAAGGAACTGGCCAGTGTAGGTGGATCGTACACAAGACGCACTTCAGACAGCAGTCCATTGGGGAAGGAGTGGAGTACAGGGGTGAGCTGCAGTCAACATTAAACACCACGTTCCATGCGATATCAGGTACGTTCCTTCGACCCAGTATCTTTCCCTGGGTGTTTGTGCCTTTACATTGAGAACAAGCAACTGTAGATTTCTGAGGCAGTGGCACAAATCTCCCTGTTATCACTCCCCCTCTCCATCCCAGTTCTCCGACTGCGCTCCTGATTACATTTTACTTTGCGCCCCTCGTTGCCAGCTCCCCCTGGCCAGCGCTGATCCACTGGACATTTTCCCTGTGATCTCCTGCTTTCACACCTTGCCGGTCCGCATCACTCTCTCCTCCCCCCCCTCCCCCCGACTGTCGGACTGAGGAAGGGTCCCGACCCGCGAAGCGTCGACCAGTCCCTTCTATCCGGAGACGTTGCCCGTCCCGCTGAGTTACTCTGGCATTTTGTGGCTATTATCGACCGGTGACTTTCATTTAACTTGTGTACATATATTCAGACTCTGACCCCCCCCACCCCCCCCCCCCCCCTCCCCCCCACCTCTGGCTGCTCCACTGCTTCAGGCTGCATTTGGGCAGATGTTATATGCGTCTGACATGCGGCTTTCTTGCAGTTGGATGTTGAGGGTATTTGCGACACAGTTTAACGGGGTCCTGGTTGCATTTTTTCTCCCTCCCGCTGCACTAAAGACGGGCGCATTCGCCTTCAATGCAGCAGAGAGTGTGTGGGGCTGACTGCATTGACTGCATTGGGTGGGGGAGGTGCGGGTACAAGGGAGGGAAGGGGAACCGTGCTGGCTTCTGCCTCCGTTCCAAATCTCGACACTTTGCTGTTAATCTTAACAATCCATTCGGACTCGACGATGTCAGAAGAGACTTCCCCTTCAGTTCCTGAGTCCCAGACATGGCCAAATGCCCTTCACTTTTCTTCACGGCAGGAAACTTTAGAAAACGAAAAGAGACCATTTATAAACAATAGACACTAGGCGCAGGAGTAGGCCACTCGGCCCTTCGAGCCAGCACCGCCATTCAATGTGATCATGGCTGATCATCCCCAATCAGTACCCCGTTCCTGCCTTCTTCCCCATATCCCCTGACTCTCTCTCGCTATCTTTAAGAGCCCCATCTAGCTCTCTCTTGAAAGAATTCTCCCCAGAGAACCTGCCTCCACCGCCCTCTGAGGCAGAGAATTCCACATACTCACAACTCTCTGTGAGAAAAAGTGTTTCCTCGTCTCCGTTCTAAATGGCTGACCCCTTATTCTTAAACTGTGTGTGGCCCCTGGTTCTTGTAATTTATACAAAAATTCTGGAGTAACTCAGCGGGACCGGCAGCATCTCAGGAGAAGACGAGTGGGTGACGTTTTGGGTCGAGACCCTTCTTCAGACTGAAGAAGAGTCTCGATCCAAAACGTCGCCCGTTGGTTTGAAGAATGGGTCTCGACCCGAAACATCACCCGTTCCTTCTCTCCAGAGACGCTGCCTGTCCCGCTGAGTTACTCCAGCTTTTTGTGTCTGTCTTGTGGGGTGTAAACCAGCATCTGCAGTTCCTTCCCACACATTTAATTTATAATTCTTAAAAGATCTCCTCATTCATTCACACCGATCTTCGCTGTTAGGTATCAACTGGAACAGCAAGTTAATTAAATGTGAGTCGGAGGACGGGTCAGTCAAGTGCAGCACGATGGTGCAGTGAGTAGAGCAGCTGCCTCACAGCGCCAGAGACCCGGGTTCGATCCCCACCTCGGGTGCTGCCTGTGTGTGCGGAGTTTGCACGTTCTCCCCGTGACCGCGTGGGTTTCCTCCGGGTGCTCCGGTTTCCTCCCACATCCCAAAGACGTGCGGGCTTGTAGGTTAATCGGCCCCTCTGTAAATGGCCTCTCGTGTGTAGGGAGTGGATGGGAAGGTGGGATAACATGGAACTAGTCGGCACGGACTCGGTGGGCTGAAGGGCCTGATTCAGTGCTGTAGCTTTCAATCAACTGATCAAAAATTTTAAACCAGACTGTAAGAGTTCGGGTCGTGTCAAAGTATTATTAGTTATAAGCTCAATAACATTTCACATTATGAACTTCAAAGTCTAACGTTAAGGTTTTGAATGATGTTTTTTTAACCTTTTCTAACTGGATATATAATAAATAGAATCATAATGTCCAAAGAGGCTATTCAGCCCATCCTAACTGTGCTAGCCCTTTGAACGTGGTCTCCAATTTGTCTCATTGCCCAATGTGGTTAAGAGATACAGCAGGGAAACAGGCCCTTCGGCCCATCGAGTCCGCGCCGACCAGCGATCCCCGCACACTAACTCTATCCTACACACACTTGGGACAATTTACAATATTTACCGATGCCAAATCGGAGTGTGGGAGGAAACCGGAGAACTCGGAGAAAACCCACGCGGGTCACGGGGAGAACGTGCAAACTCCGTACAGACAGCACCTGTTACGCAAGACCGAACCCGGGTCCCTGGTGCTGTGAGGCAGCCACTCTACCCGCTGTGCCACCGTGCTCCCATTCTTTCCCCACAAAGACAATAGATAATAGGTGCAGGAGTAGGCCATTCGGCCCTTCGAGCCAGCACCGCCATTCAATGTGATCATGGCTGATCATCCACAAACAGTACCCCGTTCCTGCCTTCTCCCCATATCGCCTGACTACGCTATTTTGAAGAGCTCTCTCTTGAAAGCATCCAGAGAACCTGCCTCCACCGCCCTCTGAGGCAGAGAACTCCACAGACTCACAACTCTCTGTGAGAAAAAATGTTTTGCCCCTCGTATATTTTTCCTTTTGATTTAATACTATTCGGGTGGAGTCTGGCTATGTTGGGCTATGTTTCAGAGTCCGGAGTGTTTTGTGACTGAGGCTGATGTACATTTTAATCTGTAGGTAGACAAAAATGCTGGAGAAACTCAGCGGGTGAGGCAGCATCTATGGAGCGAAGGAATAGGTGACGTTTCGGGTCGAGACCCTTCTGGAAACTCAGTGGGTGAGGCAGCATCTATGGAGCGAAGGAATAGGTGACGTTTCGGGTCGAGACCCTTCCGGGTCTCGACCCGAAACGTCACCTATTCCTTCGCTCCATAGATGCTGCCTCACCCGCTGAGTTTCTCCAGCATTTTTGTCTACCTTCGATTTTTCCAGCATCTGCAGTTCTTTCTTAAAATTTTAAACTGCACGTCTCGCCTTTGCTGAGTTCAAGGTTGTTGTGAGTTTCGGGAAACCGGTTGCCATTATCCTCTGCACCTTGTCCACGAAGTTTGCATTGCCCCCAGTCAGTTAATCATTTTTTAAAACGCTATTTATCTTGTACTCCGTGAGAAAAACTCTTGCCAACGTGTCAACAGCAGTCGCAGCTGAAGTGAAAGAATACATAGAATAATAGAAACATAGAAAATAGGTGCAGGAGGAGGCCATTCGGCCCTTCCAGCCAGCACCGTCATTCATTGTGATCATGGCTGATCGTTCCCGATCAATAACCCGTGCCTGCCTTCTCCCCATATCCCTTGACTCCACTAGCCCCTAGAGCTCTATCTAACTCTCTATTAAATCCATCCAGTGACTTGGCCTCCACTGCCCTCTGTGGCAGGGAATTCCACAAATTCTCAACTCTCTGGGTGAAAAAGTTTTTTCTCACCTCAGTCTTAAATGACCTCCCCTTTATTCTAAGACTGTGTGTGACCCCTGGTTCTGGACTCGCCCAACTTTGGGAACATTTTTCCTGCATCTAGCTTGTCCAGTCATTTTTATAATTTTATATGTTTCTATAAGATCCCCCCCGCCTCATCCTTCTAAACTCCAGTGAATACAAGCTTGGTCTTTTCAACGTTAAGAGGCTTTTGTTGGGCTTGCTCAAGGGACAATTTGTGGAAGGATTGCCAGTGAGAATAAAAGAAAGATTATGAAGCATGCGAAACATTGGCGCAGCGGGTAAAGCCGCTGACTCACGGCGCCAGAGACCCCGGTTCGATCCCGACCTCGGGTGCTGCCTGTAGCGGAGTTTGCACGTTCTCCCCGTGACCTGCGTGGGTTTTCTCCGAGACAGACAATAGACAACAGTTTGTCGCCAAATGTTCGCTGGTGGTCGCCCGGACTCGTCTCCTCAGTCGCGCAAAAAAGTCGTAGCGTTTTTCTGGTCGCCGCTAAATTTTCAACGTGTTGAAAACATTTTGGGCGACAGTGGGTTTGGCGCCAATGAGCGTAGCTTGACTTCTCCTGACGTAGGTGCTGTCGTAGGTTGTCGCCAGGGTGACGTAGGGCATTGCCGTTATTTTTTGGCGACCTGCTACGACTATGGCAGTCGCCGGCAGTTGCCGAAAAATAATCGCCAAGTGGGACAGGCCCGTTACTTGCAGCAAGATTCCTCTCTACTCCTTCTGCCTACGATTTTTTTTTTGCAGCAGGAGAAAAAAATCCAACAATTTGCGTTTAAGAAAGAACTGCAGATGCTGGAAAAATCGAAGGTAGACAAAAATGCTGGAGAACTCAGCGGGTGAGGCAGCATCTATGGAGAGAAGGAATAGGTGACGTTTCGGGTCGAGACCCTTCCGGGTCTCGACCCGAAACGTCACCTATTCCTTCGCTCCATAGATGCAGCCTCACCCGCTGAGTTTGCAGAAGGGTCTCGACCCGAAACGTCACCTATTCCTTCGCTCCATAGATGCTGCCTCACCCGCTGAGTTTCCAGAAGGGTCTCGACCCGAAACGTCACCTATTCCTTCGCTCCATAGATGCAGCCTCACCCGCTGAGTTTCTCCAGCATTTTTTGTCTACCAACAATCTATGTTGATCATTGGATGATACCATCTCGCTAGCAGACGGCAGTGAGTGAAATCGGGAACCTTTTTTTTTTTTGTATCAAAAAATAATGTATTTAAATTCCAACTCGATACAAAAAACAAAAAAAACAAAACAGTGGTGACATACCCACCACCATGTTACAAAATCAACAAACAACTATTTGACAAATATTCTAATAACTACTGTACAACTCCGGTAAATCTGGCTTGGGCAAAGCCCTCTTCCGCCTGGCGCCGTGACTTGCGGATGGCCAACTTTGCCAGGGCTAGGAGCAACCCAACCAGGACATCTTCAGCCCTGCCCACTCCCTAGATCCCGTCGCCAGTCCTTCAGTCACTGACAGCAGAGCCACTCCTCCCCTTGCGGACCCTAGGTGGAGTGGCGGTGCCGAAATCGGGAACCTTGGGATGGAACATCAGTCCAGGACACGGAATAAGTCAAGTCAAATCAATTTTATTTCTATAGCACATCTAAAAACAACTCTCGTTGACCAAAGTGCTTTCCATCAGTGCAGGAACTACCGTGCTACAAACAGTGGTACATAGATCTAACAATACACACATAAATACATACATATAGCCCTCCCTCAGAGGACCTCTAGAAATGCTTGTGAGTAGAAGTAAGTTTTAAGTCTAGACTTAAAGGAGTTGATGGAGGGGGCAGTTCTGATGGGAAGGGGGATGCTGCTGTTCCACAGTCTAGGAGCTGCAACCGCAAAGGCGCGGTCGCCCCTGAGCTTCTGCCTAGACCGCGGGATGTTCAGCAGCCCCAAGTCGGATGATCTGAGGGACCTGGAGGTGGTGTGGTGGGTTAACAGATTTTTGATGTAGGTGGGGGCAAGCCCATTAAGGGCTTTGTAAACATGAAGGAGGATCTTGAAATTGATTCGGAACCGCACAGGGAGCCAGTGGAGAGAGGCCAGAGTCGGGGTGAAGATGTGGTCCCTTTTTCGGGTGCCCGTCAGGAGTCTGGCGGCGGCGTTTTGGACCAATTGTCGGCGGGACAGGGATGATTGGCTGATGCCAGTGTTGCAGTAATCAAGGCGGGAGGAGATAAATGAGTGGATGATCTTTTCAAGCTCGTCGAGTGGAGGAATGGTTTGATTTTGGCTATCGTGCGAAGCTCGCTTTTTTTACCACAGAGTTGACTTGTTTGTCAAACTTCAATGCAGAGTCAAATATCACAGCAAGGTTTTTGACGTGAGGTTTGAGTAAGGGGGTAAGGCTTCCTAGGCTGCCTGCTATTGTGTTGATGGAGTCTGAGTAACACATCAAAGGCCCCGACAATGGGGGAGAAGGACCCAGAACTCCTGTCTTCCCTCTCGCTCGCCACTGCTGGGCAAGAAACACTTTTTCCGTTTTAGTTCGGTTTTGTTTTGTTTATTGTCACGTGTAACGAGATACAGTGAAACGTTTGTGTTGCTGAAAGTTAACTAACCAGTTTGCTAACCAGGAAAGATTGTACAAGATCACAATCCAGCCGTCCACTGTGTACAGATCCAGGATGAAAGGAATGATGTTTTAGTGAGAGATAAAGTCCAGTAAAGTCAAATTAAATATAGTCCGAGGGTCTCCAATGAGGTCAGGACCAGGTGAGACCACACCTGGAGTATTGCGTACAGTTTTGGTCTCCAAATCTGAGGAAGGACATTATTGCCATAGAGGGAGTGCAGAGAAGGTTCACCAGACTGATTCCTGGGATGTCAGGACTGTCTTATGAAGAAAGACTGGATAGACTTGGTTTATACTCTCTAGAATTTAGGAGATTGAGAGGGGATCTTATAGAAACTTACAAAATTCTTAAGGGGTTGGACAGGCTAGATGCAGGAAGATTGCTCCCGATGTTGGGGAAGTCCAGGACAAGGGGTCACAGCTTAAGGATAAGGGGGAAATCCTTTAAAACCGAGATGAGAAGAACTTTTTTCACACAGAGAGTGGTGAATCTCTGGAACTCTCTGCCACAGAGGGTAGTTGAGGCCAGTTCATTGGCTATATTTAAGAGGGAGTTAGATGTGGCCCTTGTGGCTAAGGGGATCAGAGGGTATGGAGAGAAGGCAGGTACGGGATACTGAGTTGGATGATCAGCCATGATCATATTGAATGGCGGTGCAGGCTCGAAGGGCCGAATGGCCTACTCCAGCACCTAATTTCTATGTTTCTATGACCACTCCCTCGTTGGTGATCGGATGGTTCAGTTGCCTAATAACAATAGACAATAGGTGCAGGAGTAGGCCATTCGGCCCTTCGAGCCAGCACCGCCATTCACTGTGGTCATGGTCTGATCATCCCCAATCAGTACCCCATTCCTGCCTTCTCCCCATATCCCTTGACTCCGCTATTTTTAAGAGCCCTATCTAGCTCTCTCTTGAAACATCCAGAGAATCGGCCTCCACTGCTTTCTGAGGCAAAGAATTCCACAGATTCACAACTCTCTGGGTGAAAAAGGTTTTCCTCATCTCCTTTCTAAATGGCTTACCCCTTATTCTTAAATCGTGGGCCCTGGTTCTGGACTCCCCCAACATTGGGAACATGTTTCCTGCCTCTAGCGTGTTCGATCCCTTAATAATCTTATATGTTTCAATAAGATCCCCTCTCATTCTTCTGAACTCCAGAGTGTACAAGCCCAGCCGCTCCATTCTATCGACAAATGACAGTCCCACCATCCCGGGAATTAACCCCGTGAACCTACACTGCACTCCCTCAATAGCAAGAATGTCCTCAAATTTGGAGTCCAAAACTGCACACAATACTCCAGGTGTGGTCTCACCACGGCCCTGTACAACTGCAGAAGGACCACTTTGCTCCTATACTCAACTCCTCTCGTTATGAAGGCCACCACGCCATTAGCTTTCTCCACTGCCTGCTGTACCTGCATGCTTACTATCAGTGACTGATGTACAAGGACACCCAAATCTCGTTGTACTTGCCCCTTTCCCAACTTGACACCATTCAGAAAATAACCTTCCTGTCCTAGCCACCAAAGTGAATAACCTTACATTTACCCACATTAAGCTGCATCTGCCATGCATCTGCCCACTCACCCAACCTGTCCAAGTTACCCTGCATCCTCATAGCATCCTCCTCACAGTCCACACTGCCACCCAGCTTTGTGTCATCTGCAAATTTATTTTATGTCACTTTTAATCCCTTCATCCAAATCATTAATGTATATTGTAAATAGCTGGGAAGAAACTGTCCCTGAATCTGGAGGTGTGCGTTTTCACTTCTGTATCTCGTGTCTGATCATCTCCTCCAACCTCATCCACTGTTCCAGATGTGGACTCTGATTAATCGGTGAGACCAAGCACAGACTGGGCGATCGATTTGCTCAGTCCGCCTTGGCCTAAGCGATCTCCCAGTTGCCAAACACTTTACCTCCCCCTCCCATTCCCACATTGACCTTTCTGTCCTGGGCCTCCTCCACTGTCTGAGTGAGGCCCAGCGCAAATTGGAGGAACAGCGCCTCATATTACGCTTGGGTAGTTTACACCCCAGCGGTATGAACATTGACTTCTCTAACTTCATGTAACCCTTGCATCCCCTCTCTCTCCGCCCCTCCCCCACCCTGGTCGTCGTACTAGTTTCACTGCCTGTACAACTCGTTATCACCTTCCCCACAGCCAACAATGGACCATTGTGGGCTCCACGGTTTCCTGATCACAGTTGCTGGCTTTGATTTGTTCATTTCACACCTTTCATTCATTTGTCCTTTGTACCCTTTCATACCTCTCATTTCCCTCTCCCCTGTCTCTCAGTCTGAAGAAGGGTCTCAACCCTAAACACTGTACTATTTGATTAGTACGGGTGTCTGGGGGTTATGGGGAGAAGGCAGGAGAATGGGGTTAGGAGGGAGAGATAAATCGACCACAATTAAATCACTTATGAACGGGTCCTTCTCTCGAGAGATGCTGCCTGACCCGCTGAGTTACACCAGAATTTAGTATCAATCTTTGGTGTAAACCAGCAACTGCAGTTCCTTCCGACACATCTCACATTCTGAGATGCGTTTAGCTTGGCATTTCATAAAGTACGCTACAGTCCATTGTCTTTATATGAATAGAACTGTTGTCTCACAGTTTCAACAAACTGGCCTTATAAAAACATCTGAAAATAACAGCAACACTAGAGCTGTATTCTTGTGTGTATGTTTAACTCAGACGGGAGATTTGAATCCACAAACCTTTGACAGAAACGTGTTGTGAGCCACATGTATATTCACTGGAATTTAGAAGGATGAGAGGATATCTTATAGAGATATGTAAAATTCGTAAGGGATTGGACAGGCTACACACAGGAGAAATGTTCCCCATGTTGGGGGAGTCCAGGGCCAGGGGTCACAGTTTAAGAATAAGGGGTCGGCCATTTAGTACTGAGATGAAGAAAAACATTTTCACCCAGAGAGTTGTGAAGCTGAGGAATTCTCTGCCACAGAAGGCAGTGGAGGCCAATTCACTGGATGTCTTCAAGAGAGAGTTAGATTGAGCTCTTTGGGCTAACGGAATCAAGGGATATGGGGAGAAGGCAGGAACGGGGTACTGATTTGGGATGATCAGCAATGATCACATTGAATGGCGGTGCTGGCTCGAAGGGCCGAATGGCCTAGTCCTTGCACCTATTTTCTATGTTTCGTCTCAGGTAAATCAACAACCAGAGGACATAGATTTAAGGTGAAGGGGGGAAAGATTTAATAGGAATCTGAGGGGTAACGTTTTCACACAAAGAGTGGTGGGTGTATGGAACGAGCTGCCAGAGGAGGTAGTTGAGGCTGGGACTTTCCCAACATTTAAGAAACATTTAGACAGGTACATGGATAGGACAGGTTTGGAGGGATAAGGACCAAATGTGGGCTGGTGGGACCAGTGTAGCTGGGAGCTGTTGGCCGGTGTTGGCAAGTTGGGCCGAAGGGCCTGTTTCCACACTGTATCATTCTAAAACTCCTCACACACTACAGGTTGTAGGTGAGGCACAAAATGCTGGAGAAACTCAGCGGGTGAGGCAGCATCTATGGAGCGAAGGAATTGGCGACGTTTCGGGTTGAGACCCTTCTACTGTAGATATAAATGCTGGAGAAACTCAGTGGGTGAGGCAGCATCTATGGAGCGAAGGAAATAGGCAACATTTTGTCCCGAAACGTTGCCTATTTCCTTCGCTCCATAGATGCTGCCTCACCCGCTGAGTTTCTCCAGCATTTTTGTCTACCTTCGATTTTACAATATTTATTCATTGGCATTTGAACCTCAAATGAGGCTCAAACGAAACTCTGTTTCTTCAACCATACAATTTGTACAAGACACACAAACTATTCAATTCACACAAACATCCATCGCAGTGAATCTCCTCCTCACTGCCCCCTCCAACGACTCCTTTAAGTCAAGGCTAAAAACTTATCTATACTCCCACGCCTTTCCTGACGTCCACTGAGCGAGGGCTACATGTATATATGTATGTAGTTTGTTTGTTTGTACTATTCTTATAACAAATGTAAAGCACTTTGGCCAACGAGAGTTGTTTTTTAAATGTGCTATAAAAATAAATGTGACTTGACTTGACTTGACACTGTGATGGAAGGCAAAGTCTGTTCTCTCCCCTGCATCTGCAGTTCCTTCTTAAAGTCTTGACTCTTGACTCTGTTGACTCGAGGCTGAGATGCAGACTGCATTCATGGTCTGCATAAACCCTACTAGAATCCCCAAGGTACACACAAAATGCTGGAGAAACTCAGCGGGTGCAGCAGCATCTATGGAGCGAAGGAAATAGGCAACGTTTCGGGCCGAAACCCTTCTTCAGATTGATCGGGGGGGGGGGAGAAGAAAGGACGAAAGGAGGAGGAGCCCGAAGGCTGGGGGATGGGAGGAGACAGCAGGAAGGCTGAGGAAGGGGAGGAGACAGCAAGGGCTAACAGAACTGGGAGAATTCAATGTTCATGCCCCCAGGATGCAGACTCCCCAAGCGGAATATGAGGTGCTGTTCCTCCAATTTTCGGTGTTGCTCGCTCTGGCCATGGAGGAGACCCAGGACAGAGTGGGAGGATACAGAGTGGGAGGGGGAGTTGAAGTAGAATCCCCAAGGCGTAGGGGACCACTGACCTCCATGGCCGTGGGTGTATGGGACCAGCTGCCAGAGGAGGTAGTTGAGGCAGGGACATATTCTCTCCTGACCTTTTCCAAATGTTTCAAATGTTTAACATCGCTGACATCGCCTGGCCTGGAAGGGACGTCAGCTTCCCGGCGACAATCAGTGGGAGCCATCACTTGTCGCAGTAGATGATGGTGGTGGCAGAATGGGCTCAGGATACTTCCAGCTTCCAGCCCCACCCGCGATGTGGACACTTCTACTATGGGGCCGAGGCAGGGACTATCACAACATTTAAGAAACAGTTAGTGCAGGACGGAACTGCAGATGCTGGTTTAAACCGAAGATAGACACAAAATGTGTCTATGGTTAGAGAGTGGTGAATCTGTGGAATTCTCTGCCGCAGAAGGTAGTTGAGGCCACACAGTTCATTGGCTATATTTAAGAGGGAGTTAGATGTGGTCCTTGTGGCTAAAGGGATCAGGGGGTATGGAGAGAAGCCAGGTACAGGATACTGAGTTGGATGATCAGCCATGATCATATTGAATGGCGGTGCAGTCTTGAAGAGCCGAATGGCCTACTCCTGCACCTATTGTCTATGTTTCTATGTTTCTAAAATGCTGGAGTAACTCAGCAGGACAGGCAGCATCTCTGGAGTGAGGGAATGGGTGATGTTTTGGGTCGAGACCCTTCTTTGAGAAACAGTTAGACTGGTCCATGGATAAGACAGGTTTGGAGGGATATGGGCCAAACGCGGGTAGGTGGGACATGTTGGTCAAGTTGGGCCGAAGGGCCTGTTTCCAGGCTGTATGACTCTATGACTCTATGGCCAAATATTGAAAGATAGGATTAATATAGATGAGTGTGTTCCAGGTTAGCATTGGCGTGATGGGCTGAATGGCCTTTCATCATGCTGTACGGTATGGTTCAGTGGCTTTAGAAATGGCCTGCCAGTTGTTTAGCTTGCCTTATGAAAGCATTCTTTAACTTATCATTATCAGGACTTTGTTCAACGCATGTTTCAGTTTGATAAAGTAAGGTCATTGATAGGGTTCCTTTGAAGGACAGGAAAGTATATCGGAGCGATTGCCATAAGGAATGAAGGAATGGTTCCTTTAAAACCCAGGAGAGGAAGGGGTTAAATCAAAAGGTTTCAGTAGCTTGCTTTACAAGACAAGTGGTGACAAGTGGATAGAGCCATAGTCACACAGCACGGAAACAGGCCCTTCAGCCCAACTCATCCATGCCGACCAAGATATCCCATCTGAGCTAGTCCCACCCGCCCACGTTTGGCCCATACCCCGCTAAACGTGTCCTATCCATGCACCTATCCATGCACCTATCCATGCACCTATCCATGCACCTATCCATGCACCTATCCATGCATGTTTCCGTGCACCTTTCCATGCACCTATCCATGCACCTAGCCATGCACCTAGCCATGCACCTTTCCATGCACCTTTCCATGCACCTATCCATGCAGCTATCCATGCACCTTTCCATGCACCTATCCATGCAGCTATCCATGCACCTTTCCATGCACCTATCCATGCACCTATCCATGCACCTATCCATGCACCTATCCATGCACCTATCCATGCACCTATCCATGCACATATCCATGCACATATCCATGCACCTATTCATGCTCCTACCCATGCACCTTTCCATGCACCTATCCATGCACCTATCCATGCACCTATCCATGCACCTATCCATGCACCTATCCATGCACCTATCCATGCACCTATCCATGCACCTTTCCATGCACCTTTCCATGCACCTTTCCATGCACCTATCCATGCACCTTTCCATGCACCTATCCATGCACCTATCCATGCACCTATCCATGCACCTATCCATGCACATTTCCATGCACCTTTCCATGCAGATGCTGGAATCTCTAGTCTAAAACAAAAAAACAGTTAGTTTAGTTTAGTTTAGAGATACAGCGCAGAAACAGGCCCTTCGACCCACCGAGCGTGCGCCGAACAGCGATGCCCCCGTACACTGGCGCTATCACTAGGACCAACTTACACTCAACAGAAGACAATCAACCCACAAACCTGCACGTCTTTGAAATGTGGGAGGGAACCGGAGCACCCGGAGAAAACCCACGCAGTTCACGGGGAGAACGTACAAACTATGTAGGTATCAGACAACTGAACCATCCTATCATCATAGAAATATAGAAATGGGAAATAGGTGCAGGAGTAGGCCATTCGGCCCTTCGAGCCATTCAATATGATCATGGCTGACCATCCAGAATCAGTACCCCGATCATGCTATCTCCCCATATCCCTTGATTCTGTCAGCCCTAAGCTGTATCTAACTCAATTAGAGAGCAGTCCTGACTTACTATCTGCCTGATTGGAGATGCTCGGACTATCTTTAATCGCAATTCACTGGACTTTATCTTGCACTGTATTTGTACTCTGTACTCTGTATCATGTATCTAACTGGACCGCATGCACATAAAAGCTTTTTACTGTACCTCGGTACACGTGACATTAGACTAAACCTAAGCCCGTAGTCGGGATCGAACCCGTTTCTCTGCCTCTGTAGGGCAGCAACTCAACCGCTGCGCCACTGTGCCACCCGTGGATGTATAGGTGGCATTGGATCAGTCATTGGGCACAGGGTGATTGTTTTAAAAAAGAACAGAGCAAAGGACTAAGGCTCAGATAGAGTGGATGCGGAGAGGATGTTTCCACTAGCGGGAGAGTCTAGGACCAGAGGGCAGAGCCTCAGAATAGGAGGGTGTACATGCAGGAAGGAGATGAGGAGGAATTCCTTTCGTTCGAGGGTGGTGAATCTGTGGAATTCATTGCCACAGAATGCTGTGGAGGCAGAGTCAGTGGATAGTTTTAAGGCAGAGATAGCTGGATCAAGTCAAGAGAGTTTTATTGTCATGTGTCCTGGATGAGACAATGAAATTCTTGCTGCAGCACAACAGAATATGTGGATACTTAAACATAGTACCTAATGGGGAAAGAGAAAAAAGAACAAATATACTACAGAAATAATATAGTCTTTAAACCCCTGATCAGTACAAGTGTCAGGGGTTGCATAGAAACATAGAAAATAGGTGCAGGAATAGAGGCCATTCGGCCCTTCGAGCCTGCACCGCCATTCAATATGATCATGGCTGATCATCCAACTCAATATCCTGTACCTGCCTTCTCTCCATACCCCCTGATCCCTTTAGCCACAAGGGCCACATCTAACTCCCTCTTAAATATAGCCAATGAACTGTGGCCTCAATTACCTTCTGTGGCAGAGAATTCCACAGATTCACCACTCTCTATGTGAAAAATGTTTTTTTGCATCTCAGTCCTAAAAGATTTCCCCTTTATCCTAAAACGGGGGAAAGGGAGGAGAAGGCAGGAGAATGGGGTTAGGATGGAGAGATAGATCAGCCATGATCGAAAGGCGGAGTAGACTTGATGGGGCAAAATGGCCTCATTCTGCTCCTATCACTTATGAACTAAGCGCGCAGCCTTGGGATGCCCCTGTTGGTCAGTAAGGAGGAAACATTGGGAACTGCACCGCCATTCATTGTGACAATGTCATACATATCGACAATGAAACAATGCTTCTAACTTGCAGCAGCACAACAGGCCTGTAAACACAGTACTCATAGGTAACATATAATAAATAAACAAATAGAATCAATACATTAATAACCCCAATACTAATACAAAAATGCCTAAAGACGTTCGGTCCCGACCACGAGTGCTGTCTGTACGGAGTTTGCACGTTCTCCCCGTGACCTGCGTGGGTTTTCTCCGAGATCTTCGGTTTCCTCCCACACTCCAAAGACGTGCTGGTTTGCAGGTTAATTGGCTTGGTGTAAATCTAAAAGTTGTCCCAAGTGTGCTGAGTTAGTGTGGAGGCCCTGTCCCACTTTCACCACCTAATTCACAACCTTTTTTAACACGTGGACATTTTTCATCAGGCTAGAAAAACGCCCCGACCTATTTGATGCCACGAGTACCTACGACTAGCATCACGACCTACCTACGACCTCGTGACGACCATGCTGCGAATATGAGTCAAGGGCAAACTTGGCAGAGGTGGTGAATTAGGTCTTGAAAGTGGGACGGGCCCTTTAGTGTGCGGGGATCGCTGGTCGGCACGGACCCGGTGGGCCGAAGGGCCTGTTTCCGCGCTGTATCTCTAAATTAAACTAAACCAAACTAAGCCTTAGTGGTATCTTTCATAGTTCATAGTTTAGTTAGTGTTTTGTCGGGTTCAAGAGCATGATGTATTTTTGATTGGGTAGGAATGAGCTGCAGATGCTGGCTTATACCATCCATAGACATGGAGTAACTCAGGGGACAGGCAGCATCTCTGGAGAGAAGGAATGGGTGACGTTTCGAGTCGAGACCCTTCTCCTGTAGCAGGGTTGTGGGATCTGGAGGCAGGAAAAGGTTTTTTGATTGAATTGCTTGAGAGATACAGCATGGAAACAGGCCCTTCGGCCCCTCGTGTCCACGCCGACCATCGGTCACCCGCTCACACTAGTTCTATGCTATCCCACTTTCACCTCCACTTCTTGCAAACTAGCGGAAATTTACAGAGGGCTGATGAACCTACAAACTTGCGCACCTTTGGATTGTGGGAGGAAACCGGAGCACCCGGAGGAAACCCACGTGGTCACAGGGAGAACGTGCAAACTCCACACAGACAGCACCTGAGGTCAGGGTCTCGGGCGTGGTTGTGGAGAAGCTGTTCTTGAACCTGGTGGTCACTGCGTTCAGACTCCCGTGCTTTCTTCCCGATGGCAGGAGTGAAATGAGAGGGTGGTCAGGGTGGTGTGGGTCTCTGATGATGCTGGCTGCCTTCCTGATCCGCGGTGAGTGAAATCTGTCGATGAGGAAGTCAAGGATCCAGTTACAAAGGGAGGTAGAGAAGGGACGGTCTTAGAGTTTGGTGATGAGTTGGGAGGAGATGATCGTATTGAAGAGGATAGTGATGGCAGAGCTGCAGTAGATGAACAATGGGTGGGGCGGCCTTACAGCGCCAGTGTCCCCGACTACGGGCGCTGCCTGCACGGAGTTTTTATACCTTCTCCCTGTGACCTCGTGGGTTTTCACCGGGTGCTCTGGTCTCCTCCCACACTCCAAAGACGTGCGGGTTTGCAGGTTAATTGGCTTCGGTAAGTTGTAAAATTGTCCCTGCTTAAGAAAGGATTGCAGATGCTGGAAAAATCGAAGGTAGACAAAAATGCTGGAGAAACTCAGCGGGCGAGGCAGCGTCTATGGAGCGAAGGAATAGGCGACGTTTTGGTCCGAAGGGCCTGTTTCCAGGATGTATCTCTTACACCAGAGAAGAGGTTTTACCAGGAGTGTACAATGTATGAGAAGGAGTGTGTTCATTCTGGTCACCTCATCCCACAAAGGATGTGATGGTTTGGGAGAGGGTGCAGAGGTCATTTGCCAGAATGATGCCTGGATTAGAGGCTATCAGCTACAAGGAGAGGTTGGCCAAACTTGAATAGACACCAAGTGCCGGAGGAACTCAGCGGGTCAGGCAGCATCTCCGGGGGGAAAAGGATGGGTGACGTTTTGGGTTGAGCCCCTTCTTCAGAACTTGGGCAAACCTTGGACACACTTGGATTGCTTTCTCCGGAGGCTGGGGGGGGGTGTGGGGGGGGAGAAAATCCGATAGACGTATGTAAAACGATGAGCGGCATAGATAGGGTGGACAGCCAGAACCTTACACCCTCTGCTTCAATCAGTCCAACCCGAAACGTCTTTCGTCCTTTCCCTCCGCAGATGCTGCCTGACCTGTTGGGTTCTTCCAGCACTTTGTGTTTTTGAGCTGGCTTCAGGAGTTGTTTATCAGAGCTCCATGTGACTCAAGCCCAATATTGATTATGTAGCTCATTCCATTGCAGTCTGGTGAAGGACAGGTGACCTTCAGAAACAAAGGGTAGGTGTGTGACCAGCTACAGATGGGGACAAACATGCTGTTCCGTGCGGTTATCAGTCTTGAAAGCTGCACCACATTTATTTAAATAATAATTATGGTTTAAGATTAATGAAGTCTAGACTCGTGCTGGGAAGATTAAGGTTTAGTTTAGTTTAGTTTAGTTTAGATGGTGCAGCGGGCAAACAGGCCCTTCGACCCACCGATCCCGTGCCGACCAGTACACCAGCTCTACCCTACACACTAGGGACAATTTACAATTAGCAGAAACCTTTCAATCCGCACGTCTTTGGAGTGTGGGAGGAAACCAGGGCACCCGGAGAAAAACCCACGTGGTCACTGGGGGAATGTGTATAACCTCCACGCAGAAGGCGCCCGTAGTCAGGATGGAACCCGGGTCTCTGGCGCTGTGAGGCAGCAACTCTACCTGGTTGATCCAGAGGTGTAAATTTAAGAGATTAAAGGATTAGTTCATTAATTAGGTACACATATAACGATCTTTTTCTGCATCCCGGAAACATTTTGTGGTTCGTTCCTTCTGAAGGGAATATACACACTAGTGACTGCGCGGGCAAGATGGGCTGAAGGGCCTCTTTCTGTGCTGAATGGCTCCAACACTTTCCAAGGGCGGAACAGTGGTGCATCGGTAGAGTTACTGCCTCACAGCGCCAGAGACCCGGGTTCGATCCCGACCACGGGTGCTGTCTGTACGGAGTTTGCACGTTCTCCCCGTGACCTGCGTTGGTTTTCTCCGAGATCTTCATCTTCCCCCCACATTCCAAAGACGTGCAGGTTTGCAGGTTAATTGGCTTGGTATAAATATAAAAAATGTCCCCAGTGTGTGTAGGATAGTGTTAGTGTGCGGGGATCGCTGGCCGGCACGGACCCGGTGGGCTGAAGGGCCTGTTTCTGCGCTGTATCTCTAAACTAAACTAAAAACGAAATTTAATTGAGTCTCAACTGCAATTGGGAAGTGCCGGCAGTTCTTAGTTCTCACCACTCTCTGTGTGAAGAGGTGCTTCGAGGTCACGGATTTGCATGTCTATAATTTAAAGATAAGTCCACATTGTCTGACATTTGTACCAGAGGAAATAACTTCTCTCACCCCACGCTGAATTTAGTGTTTAGTTTAGAAATACAGCACGGAAACTGGCCCTTCGGCCCATCCAGTCCATGCCTACCATCAATCACCAGTTCATAAGGTCACAGGAGCAGATTTCTACCATTCAGCCCATCAAGTCCACTCCGCCATTCAGTCACGGCTAGTGGACTTGAAACTCCACCATTCAGCAGAATCTCTCCCTCCTCACCCCCCATTCTCCTGCCTTCTCCCCGCAACCCCAGACGCCCGTGCCAATCAGTTCCAAGTTATCCCATTTTCTCATCCACTCCCTACACACTAGGGGGCAATTCACAGAGGGGCCGCTTAGCCTTCGAACCCGCACGCCATTGGGATGTGGGAGGAAACCGGAGCACCCGGAGGAAACCCGCGCGGTCTCGGGGAGAACGTGCAAACTCCACACAGACAGCAGCCGTAGTCAGGATCGAACCCGGGTCTCTGGCGCTGTGAGGCGGTAACTCTACCGCTGCGCCACCGTGCCTCCAAAACTAAGGTTGATGAATTTTCATCAGGCACGGACAGACTTGGATTGTTTTCTCAGGAACGCCAGAGGTTGATAGGACAGATTCCACCACCAATTTTCCGCCTAACTGGTGGTCCGGCACATCCTTTAATCCGGACAGATTTCCGAGAGCGGACTAGAAATCGCCCACTGGATGTCGCCCCCAAAAATGTGGCCCCTAGGCCGGGTGAGGCGACCGATCTCGACCTCATCGGGACTTCCGCGGCTGATCGGCGGGTGGAATTTGCCTCCCGTGAGCCCGGGGCTCTGGAACTCTGTCCCAGCCACAGCCGGCAGATCCGTTCCCATAGCCGACTCCCACCTTCCCGGGTCTGTGGCGCAGTGAGGCAGCAACTACACCGCTGCGCCACCGTGCTCTATGGTGGCAGTATGTGTCAGGGAGACAGTATAACGTTGCTGGCTCTGATCATGTACAATGCAGTACGTATAACAGGCCCCAGCGGCTGCTGGAGGTGAGGATACAGGTGAATGGGAGAGATGGGTTGAGGAGAGGTGAGGCCTGAGTGCATGGAGCACATTCACGGCAGCATGGAGACGCAGCGGTAGAGTTACAGCCTCACAGCGCCAGAGACCCGGGTTCAATCCCGACCACGGGTGCTGTCTGTATGGAGTTTGTACGTTCTCCCCGTGACTAACACCTACGAGAGAGAAGCGAGTGTTACCAAACTTCTGAATTCACTGGTCGGGGTGGAACCCTCTCCAAGACAGACGTGAAGCTCACCGTTTTTACAAAATGTTAAATGGTCAGCCTGACATAGACTACAAGACCTACACCAAACCCAAACCAATTAGGAGCAGACGTGGGCATTTGATCCAATTTGTGATCCCAGCTACCAAGACAGATGTGTACAGCAATTCGTTCTTCCCCCGCACAATTAAAGCATGGAATAATCTCCACCCAACTATAGTTACCTGACCAGATGCAACTAAATTTAAGGTACCTCTTTCTTCCCAATAACCCTTTCTGGCTTAAGTCCTCCCTCCACCACTTCCAGTTTAAATTCCATTGGGACTATTTTGGAGGACCAAGAAACCAAGAACCAAGACCTGCGTGGGGTTTTCCCCGAGAGCTCCGATTTCCACCCACACCCCAAAGACGTGCAGATTTGTAGGTTAACTGGCTTGGCGTATGTGTAAATTGTCGCTGGCGTGTGTAGGGAAGTGTGAGTGTGCGGGGATCGCTGGTCGGTGCGACTCGGTGGGCCAATGGGCTTATTTCCGCGCTGTATCTCTAAAACCTAAACAAAATAGAACATGGGAACTTTGTCGAAATGGTATTGGTTAAAATTTGTCATTTGTACTACTTTTGCTTTGCATGCCCTCCAGTCCATGGGTTTGTGTTTGTGTGTTTAGATTCAGATTCAATTTTAATTGTCCAGTGACAGTACAGTTTATTGTCCTTAGACGCTGCCTGTCCCGCTGAGTTACTGCAGCCTCTTGTGCCTGTCTTCATTTTTAGTTTAGTTTATTGTCACGTGTACTGAGGTACAGAGAAAAGCTTTTTTGTTGCATGCTAAACCAGTCAGCAGAAAGAATTTACAATCGAGCTGTCCACAGTGTACAGATGCCGGATAAAGGGGAATAATGTGAATACCATTTAACAATAGACAATAGGCAATAGGTGCAGGAGTAGGCCATTCGGCCCTTCGAGCCAGCACCGCCATTTAATGTGATCATGGCTGATCATCCACGTTCCTGCCTTCTCCCCATATCCCCTGACTCCGCTATCTTTAACAGCCCTATCTAGCTTTCTCTTGAAAGCATCCAGAGAACCGGCCTCCACCGCCCTCTGAGGCAGAGAATTCCACAGACTCACCACTCTCTGTGTGAAAAAGTGTTTCCTCCTCTCCGTTCTAAACAGCTTACTCCTTATTCTTAAACAGTGGCCCCTGGTTCTGGACTCCCCCCAACATCGGGAACATGTTTCCTGCCTCTAGCGTGTCCAAGCCCTTAACAATCTTATATGTGATGTGAGTATAATGTGACTAATGTACAAACAAACCTATACGTGGGTGTATCAGGCCGTGCACGAGAGAAAAATAAACAGAGTGCAGAATAGAGTGTTACAGTTACTGACAAAGTGCAGGTTGAAAAAAGCTCAATGGCAGCAACGTGGTAGATTGGAAGATCATTGAGCATATGAAAGGTCTGTTCAACAGCAGGAAAGAAGCTGCTGTTGAATCTAATGGCACGCTGTCAAACCTTTGTATCCTCTGCCGGGCGGGAGAGGGGAGAGGAGGAAGGGAAGAGGACTTTGATTATGTCAGCTGCTTTCCCGAGGTGTGAAGTGTAGCTGGAGTCGACGGTGGGGAGTGTGGTCCGTGTGATGGACTGGGCTACATCCACAACTCTCTGCAAATCTCTTGCGGTCTTGGGCTGAGCTGTTCCCAAACCAAGTTGAGATGCATCTTAGCGGGATGCCTTCTATGATGCATCGGCAAACTGACACAGTGTACTACTGCTAAACACTTATGGGGCTGTCCCACTGGACGAGCTAATTCAAGAGTTCTCTCCCGAGTTTCCCCTGATTCGAACTCAGATAATTACGGTAATGGCCGCTCGTAGATACTCGGGGCTCTCGTGGACATTTTTCAACATGTTGAAAAATCTTCATGAGCTTACCGTCTTTCCCGAGTACCTGCCGTTAGTGTTACGAGCCGCTAAGAGACGTCCCCGAGCTCTGATGTACCCACTACGTACATTCTACATGCTTAACACGAGTTTATTTTTTTTTTAAACTCGGGAGAGCTCTTGAATTAGCTCGTACAGTGGGACGGCCCCATTAGAGTCATAGAATGATACAGTGTGGAAACAGGCCCTTCGACCCAACCTGCCCACACTGGCCAACATGTCCCAGCTACATTAGTCCCACCTTCCAGCATTTGGTCCATATCCCTCCAGACATATCCTAACCATGTACCTGTCTAACTGCTTCTTAAATGTTGGGATAGTCCCAGCCTCAACCACCTCCTCTGGCAGTTTGTTCCATTGTGTGAAAAAATTGCCCCTCAGCTTGCTATCTTTTCCCCTTCACCTTCAATCTAGGTCCTCTGGTCCTCAATTCACCTACTCTGGGCATCTACCTGTACTTGTACTGTATCTGAGATGCGTATCTAAGATGTATCTAAGGTAGACAAAAATGCTGGAGAAATTCAGCGGGTGAGGCAGCATCTATGGAGAGAAGGGATAGGGGACGTTTCGGGTCGAGACCCGGAAGGGTCTCGACCCGAAACGTCACCTATTCCTTCGCTCCATAGATGCTGCCTCACCCACTGAGTTTCCAGAAGGGTCTCGATTGATCTGATCAGTCTGAAGAAGGGTCTCGCTCCACGGAAAACGTCACCTATTCCTACTCAAGTCAAGTCAAGTCAAGTCAAGTTTATTTGTCACATACACATACGAGATGTGCAGTGAAATGAAAGTGGCAATGCTCGCGGACTTTGTGCAAAAGACAAACAACCAAACAAACTATATCCACAATCATAACACACATATTCTTTTACATAATAAATAATGGAAGGAAAAACGTTCAGTAGAGTTAGTCCCTGGTGAGATAGGCGTTTACAGTCCGAATGGCCTCTGGGAAGAAACTCCTTCTCAACCTCTCTGTTCGCACCGCATGGCAACGGAGGAGTTTGCCTGACCGTAGCAGCTGGAACAGTCCATTGCAGGGGTGGAAGGGGTCTCCCATGATATTGTTGGCTCTGGAGTTGCACCTCCTGTTGTATAGTTCCTGCAGGGGGGCAAGTGAAGTTCCCATAGTGCGTTCGGCCGAACGCACTACTCTCTGCAGAGCCTTCTTGTCCTTGGCAGAGCAATTCCCAAACCAGATGGTAATGTTCCTGGACAAGATGCTTTCCACCGCCTCTCCATAGATGCTGCCTCACCCGCTGAGTTTCTCCAGCATTTTTGTCCACCTTCCAGCATCTGCAGTTCTTTCTTAAACATAAGATGTGTCTGAGTTGTATCTAAGTGTTTCTGTACAGTGATACAAAGAGGAATCTCAGTGTACCGCAGTACATGTGCCAACTACCATACTGCAGAGTTTAATAGGGAACTGCAGATGCTGGAGAATCGAAGGTTACACAAAAAAGCTGGAGAAACTCAGCGGGTGCAGCAGCATCTATGGAGCGAAGGAAATAGGCAATGTTTCGGGCCGAGTTTCTCCAGCTTTTTTGTGTACCATACTGCAGAGACTGTCAAGCCTCATTGGAGATAAAAGTTGTTGAATTTCCTCTCTTGACATGTTGTATTTCTCCGCAGTGATTAAGATACCAGCAAGATGCATATCCGTCCACGTTACATTGTAGACCGATCTGCCTACTCCATTCCCGAATTTGATGAGGAATACCAGAAAAAAGTCAGGAGTTATCCACATTCACAAAAAGCACGGAAGTTATTCAGGTAAACCAAAAACAATTGGTATTTTTCTTTATGTTCAAGAAGGAACTGCAGATGCTGGAAGATCGAAGGTAGACAAAAATGCTGGAGAAACTCAGCGGGTGCAGGCAGCCTGAAGAAGGGTTTCGGCCCGAAACGTCGCCTATTTCCTTAACTCCATAGATGCTGCTGCACCCGCTGAGTTTCTCCAGCTTTTTTGTGTACCTTCTGGTATTTTTTTTTAGTTTAGTTTCGTTCAGAGGTGGAAACAGCCAGTCTGCTCTGACCAGCGATCCCTGCACCTTAACACTACCCTACACGTCAGTCTGAAGAAGGGTCTCGAACCGAAACGTCACATATTTCCTTCGCTCCATAGATTCAGATTCAGATTCAATTTTAATTGTCATTGTCAGTGTACAGTACAGAGACAACGAAATGCATTTAGCAGATGCTGCCTCACCCAGGCTGAGTTTCTCCAGCATTTTTGTCTCACTGCGATCCTACACGCTCTAGGGGCAATTTTATATGTACACCAAGCCAATTACGTCTTTGGAGTGTGGCAGGAAACCGGACGATCTCGGAGCAAACCCACGCAGGGCGCGGGGAGAAAGAACAAACTCCGTACAGACAGCACCCGTAGTCGGGATCGAACCCGGGACTCTGGCGCTGTGAGGCAGCAACTCTACCGCTGCGCCACCGGGCCCACCACCCCCCCCCCACCCCCCCCCCCCCCCCCCCCCCCATTCCCCCCAGAGATTATTTTGAAATCTTGACTTATTTTCATTTACATGATGCTAAAACTCCTCCAAACACATGGAGTCAGGATTCTGAACAAATACATGGGAGACAAATAAGTGGAATACATGACCTTCCAACATTTGGTGTTCCTGTTTCATATTTCGAGCATCTGTTAATTGAATTTTGTAAAGCTATTAAGAGCAGACAAATAGGCATATGGGTTTAGGTAGGTAAAAGTGCTGGAGAAACTCAGCGGGTGCAGCGGCATCTATGGAGCGAAGGAAATAGGCAACGTTTCGGGACGAAACCCTTCCGGGCTTCGGCCCGAAACGTTGCCTATTTCCGGAAGGGTTTCGGGCCGAAACGTTGCCTATTCCCTTCGCTCCGTAGATGCTGCTGCACCCGCTGAGTTTCTCCAACACTTTTGTCCACCTTCGATTTTCCAGCATCTGCAGTTCCTTCTCAAACGCCAGGCAAATGCCCTTGACGGAAGAACTTCCATGCAGATTAATCTGTGGTTCTTTTCCTTGATGTTTTCCCAGCTGTTCAACCGCTCGGCTAAAATCCATCGTCATCCAGCTCTTCCCAATAATCTCATGGCTTCCGAAGTACAATTTCAAGAAGGCGTTTATTTTCGATGTCATTGCGGGTATCAGCGGAGGAACGATACAGGTGCCTCAAGGTAAGAAGCCTTCCCTCTCCAGGTGAAACCAGTGTCCCACTGTCAGAGTGAGGGCCAATGCAAATTGGAGGAGCAGCACCTACATATGTTGCTTGGGCAGCTTACACCCCAGCGAATAGACAATAGACAATAGACATTAGACAATAGGTGCAGGAGTAGGCCATTCGGCCCTTCGAGCCAGCACCGCCATTCAATGTGATCATGGCTGATCCTCCCCAATCAGTACCCCGTTCCTGCCTTCTCCCCATTTCCCTTGACTCCATTTTCAAGTCAAGTCAAGTCAAGTCAAGTCAAGTTTATTTGTCACATACACATACGAGATGTGCAGTGAAATGAAAGTGGCAATGCTCGCGGACTTTTGTGCAAAAGACAAACAACAAAACAACCAAACCAATTATAAACACAATCATAACACACATATTCTTTTACATAATAAATAATGGAAGGAAAAACGTTCTGTAGAGTTAGTCCCTGGTGAGATAGGCGTTTACAGTCCAAATTGCCTCTGGGAAGAAACTCCTTCTCAACCTCTCCGTTCTCACCGCATGGCAACGGAGGCGTTTGCCTGACCGTAGCAGCTGGAACAGTCCGTTGCAGGGGTGGAAGGGGTCTCCCATGATTTTATTTGCTCTGGAGTTGCACCTCCTGTTGTATAGTTCCTGCAGGGGGGTGAGTGAAGTTCCCATAGTGCGTTCGGCCGAACGCACTACTCTCTGCAGAGCCTTCTTGTCGTTGGCAGAGCAATTCCCAAACCAGATGGTAATGTTCCCGGACAAGATGCTTTCCACCGCCGCTGCGTAGAAGCACTGGCGGATCCTCGGAGACACTCTGAATTTCCTCAATTGCCTGAGGTGGTAAAGGCGTTGCCTTGCCTTACTCACCAGTGCTGAGGCGTGTGATGCCCATGTCATATCCATTTTGCATATCTTTCATTCATTGTTCTGTATCTCTCCACATCACCGTCTATCGCTCTCGTTACCCTCATCCCTAACCAGTCGAAGACCCAAAACATCACCCATTCCTTCTCTCCAGAGATGCTGCCTGTCCCGCTGAGTTACTCCAGCTTTTTTTGTCTGTCATCCCGTCAGACACAAGCTGGTCAAGTGTCAAGAGCGCTTAATTGTCATATGTATCGAAAACTGAACAATTACATTCTTTCTTGCAGCAGCATAACAAGTACGAGACCACACCTGGAGTATTGTGTGCAGTTTTGGTCCCCTAATTTGAGGAAGGACATTCTTGCTATTGAGGGATTTGCAGCGTAGGTTTACAAGGTTAATTCCCAGGATGGCGGGACTGTCATATGCTGAGTGGCTGGGCTTGTACACTCACTGATTTAGAAGGATGAGAGGAGATCTTATTGAAACATATAAGATTATTAAGGGTTTGGACACGCTAGAGGCAGGAAACATGTTGGGGGAGTCCAGAACCAGGGGCCACACAGTTTAAGAATAAGGGGTAAGCCATTTAGAACGGAATCGAGGAAACACTTTTTCACACAGAGAGTTGTGAGTCTGTGGAATTCTCTGCCTCAGAGGGCGGTGGAGGCCGGTTCTCTGGATGCTTTCAAGAGAGAGCTAGATAGGGCTCTTAAAGATAGCGGAGTCAGGGGATATGGGGAGAAGGCAGGAATGGGATACTGATTGGGGATGATCAGCCATGCTCACATTGAATGGCGGTGCTGGCTCGAAGGGCTGAATGGCCTCTACTCCTGCACCTATTGTCTATTGACACAGTGACTCAACGATAAACCTATACCTCAACTTAAGCAGAACAAACACTTAGACTCAAACACACGATCCTGGCCATAATCAAACATCAACACTTGTGGCGGCACGGTGGCGCAGCGGTAGAGTTGCTGCCTCACAGCGCCTGAGTCCCGGGTTCGATCCTGACCGCTGGTGCTGTCTGTGCGGAGTTTGCATGTTCACTCTGTGGCCACGTGGGTTTTCCCCGGGTCTCTGGTGCTGTGAGGCAGCATCTCCACCGCTGCGCCACCGCCATTGAAAGTGTGGATGCCTAGTATTATGGGGAGAGGGTTGAGAGGGGAAGATAGATCAATCATGATTGAATGGCGGAGTTGACTCGACGGCCCGAATGGCCTAAAAACCTTGCTGCTATGAGCCCGGGTCTCTGGCGCTGGGTGGCAGCAACTCCAACGGCACATCATCCAAGGGTTCTTGTGCTTGCACCTGGGCCTGGCCAAGCTGGACATCCGCGAGTCAAGGAGCGAGGCGGTGGAGGGCTCGCGGATGTCCGAGCCGGCTGCCTGCTCCTTTTCCGGGGACACGTCCATGCCCGGGTGCGGTTACAACGGGAATACGCCCCGTCCACGGGCGCCCTGCGGGAGCGCTGGGCCCCGCAGAGTGTTGAATACTCTCTAGAATTTAGGAGATTGAGGGGGGATCTTATAGAAACTTACAAAATTCTTAAGGGGTTGGACAGGCTAGATGCAGGAAGATTGTTCCCGATGTTGGGGAAGTCCAGGACAAGGGGTCACAGCTTAAGGATAAGGGGGAAAAATCCTTTAAAACCGAGATGAGGAGAACTTTTTTCACACAGAGAGTGGTGAATCTCTGGAATTCTCTGCCACAGAGGGTAGTTGAGGCCACAGTTCATTGGCTATATTTAAGAGGGAGTTAGATGTGGCCCTTGTGGCTAAAGGGATCAGGGGGTATGGAGAGAAGGCAGGTACGGGATACTGAGTTGGATGATCAGCCATGATCATATTGAATGGCGGTGCAGGCTCGAAGGGCCGAATGGCCTCTACTCCTGCACCTATTTTTCTATGTTTCTATGAAAGTTAGGGCATAGGAAATAGGTAACGTTTCGGGCCGAACCCCTTCGGGATTCGGCCCGAAACGTTGCCTATTTCCTTCGCTCCATAGCTACTGCTGCACTACTGAGTCGGATGATCAGCCATGATCATATTGAATGGCGGTGCAGGCTCGAAGGTTTCTATGTATCCTCAATAAGGATTGTATCATAGTTGTCTAGTAGAATATATATTTATATTGTATTATGATGGTGGGATCTGGCTTGTTTTATTGTAGTATAAATATTATTTTTTAATAATTGAATACATTTTTTGATTAAAAACAAAAATGGTTCTTGTGCTGTACTGTTCTATGTTGATCTGTTGTAATGTGCTTTGTTTTACAGGTATGGCGTTCGCTCTGCTAGCCAGTCTTCCCCCTGTCAATGGGCTGTATTCCTCCTTTTTCCCCCTTATTGTCTACTTCTTCCTCGGAAGCATCCACCACATGGTCCCAGGTTGGTCCGCCACGCCTTCCCGTCTCTGCTGTTGTCGCTGCTGTGCTTTTAAACATGTTTTGTTTTCCCCGCAAGATCGCGAAAGCCAAAACGTCAATCTCCCGTGGCTTGTGGCGGTGATAACTCGGGCGAGCTTTTGTTCAACTTGTGCTTGTGTTTCCTGTCTGCCTTCACGTTGACAATGGGACTCTTTGTGACGTTGTCCGGCGGTTGACTCAACCGCCCAGTCGAGCAGGAAAACAGAGGGGCCCTTGATGGCCTATCTTGTCTGACGTCTTGACGTGGAATTCTCTGCCTGAGTTATCCAGGTGGAGGCAGGTTTCTTGGTTCTTGGTCCTCCAAAATATTCCAAATGGAATTTAAACTGGAGGTGGTGAAGGGAGGGCTTAAGCCAGAAAGGGTTATTGGGAAGAAAGAGCTACTTTAAATTTAGTTGCATCTGGTTGGGTAACTATAGAAACATAGAAATTAGGTGCAGGAGTAGGCCATTCGGCCCGTCGAGCCTGCACCGCCATTCAATATGATCGTGGCTGATCATCCAACTCAGTATTCCGTACCTGCCTTCTCTCCATACCCCCTGATCCCCTTAGCCAGAAGGGCCACATCTAACTCCCTCTTAAATATAGCCAATGAACTGGCCTCAACTACCCTCTGTGGCAGAGAGTTCCAGAGATTCACCACTCTCTGTGTGAAAAAAGTTATTCTCATCTCGGTTTTAAAGGATTTCCCCCTTATCCTTAAGCTGTGACCCCTTGTCCTGGACTTCCCCAACATCGGGAACAATCTTCCTGCATCTAGCCTGTCCAACCCCTTAAGAATTTTGTAAGTTTCTATAAGATCCCCTCTCAATCTCCTAAATTCTAGAGAGTATAAACCAAGTCTATCCAGTCTTTCTTCATAAGACAGTCCTGACATCCCAGGAATCAGTCTGGTGAACCTTCTCTGCACTCCCTCTATAGCAATAGTTGGGTGGAGATTATTCCATGCTTTAATTGTGCGGGGGAAGAACGAATTGCTGTCACGTCTGTCTCTGGATGCTTTCAAGAGAGAGCTAGATAGGGCTCTTAAAGATAGCGGAGTCAGGGGATATGGGGAGAAGGCAGGAACGGGGTACTGATTGGGGATGATCAGCCATGATCACATTGAATGGCGGTGCTGGCTCGAAGGGCCGAATGGCCTACTCCTGTATCTATTGTCTATTGTCTATTGAAGTCTTTCTTGAATCATCCAAGTGTTGGAAAACAAAGGATATATCGAGGTTAGGGAGCTGTGTAGGAAGGAACTGATTGGGGAACTGATTAGATTAGTACGGGTGTCGGGGTTATGGGGAGAAGGCAGGAGAATGGGGTTAGGAGGGGGAGGTAGATCAGCCATGATCGAATGGCGGAGTAGACTTGATGGGCCGAATGGCCTAATTCTGCTCCTATTCCTTATGATAACTGCAGACGCTGGCTTAAATTCATGTTCATAAGTTGTAGGAGCAGATTTAGGTCACTCGGTCCATCAAGTCCACTCGGCCCATTCAATGATAGCTGATCTATCTTTCTCTCACATCCGCTAAATACTGACAATCCTGTTGTGTAGGGTGTGAAGAAGGGTCTCGATCCGAAACGTCACCCATTCCTTCTGGCCCGTCCCGCTGAGTTACTCCAACATTTTGTGTCTATCTTCCCATTCTCCTGCCTTCTCCCCGTATCCCCTAACTCCCTTCCTAGTCAAGGATCTAACTATCTCTGCCTTGAAAATATCCATGGACTTCGAAGGTAGACACAAAATGCTGGGGCAACTCAGCGGGTCAGGCAGCATCTCTGGAGAAAAGGAGTAGGTGATGACTCGGGTTGGAACACAGAACTGGTCAGCAGCTTTAGGGAATGTGCAGCAGCACCTATGGAGCGAAGGAAATAGGCAACGTTTTGGCCCGAAACCCTTCTGGAAATAGGCAACGTTTCGGGCCGAAACCCGGAAGGGTTTCGTCCCGAAACGTTGCCTATTTCCTTCGCTCCATAGATGCTGCCGCACCCGCTGAGTTTCTCCAGCACTTTTGCCTACCTAAACCCATATGCCTATTTGTCTGCTCTTAATAGCTTTACAAAATTCAATTAACAGATGTTAATGTTTCAGATGAAATGAGAAGAAATGCAGGCAACAAAAGCTTTACACTGTACCTCAGTACATGTGGCAATAAACTAAACTTAATAGTGTCATAGAGCCACACAGAGTGGAAACAGGCCCTTCGGCCCAACTTGCCCATGCCGGCCAACATGTCCCAGCTACGCTAGTCCCACTAGGGCCCATATCCCTCCAATCCAATCCATGTACCTGCCTAACAGTTTCTTAAACATTACGATAGTCCCAGCCTCACTTGCTGCCCAGGTGTGCCTGCCACAGAAGCCGATAGATTTAGATCTATCAAGAATATAGAGTTAGATTTAGCTCTGGGTGATAACGGAATCAATGGATATGGGGGGTTCTCTGCCTCAGAGGGCGGTGGAGGCCGGTTCTCTGGATGCTTTCAAGAGAGAGTTAGATAGGGCTCTTAAAGATAGCGGAGTCAATTGATATGGGGAGAAGGCAGGAACGGGGAACTGATTGGGGATGGTCAGCCATGATCAAATTGAACGGCAGTGCTGGCTCGAAGGGCCGAATGGCCTACTGCTGCCCCTATTGTCTATGTTTCTATCTACAATCGTATATTACAAGTGCTCCACAGTCTTGATTCTCTATTCCTACAGCGACAATTCTTACTTTAGCTATGATATTCACATTATTCCCTTTATCATGCATCTGTATATGGCTCGATTGTAACCATGTCTTGTCTTTCCACTGACTAGTTAGCATGCAGCAAATGCTTTTCATAGAAACATAGAAACATAGACAATAGGTGCAGGAGTAGAGGCCATTCGGCCCTTCGAGCCTGCACCGCCATTCAATTTGATCATGGCTGATCATCCAACTCAGTATCCTGTACCTGCCTTCTCTCCATACCCCCTGATCCCTTTAGCCACAAGGGCCACATCTAACTCCCTCTTAAATATAGCCAATGAACTGTGGCCTCAACTACCTTCTGTGGAAGAGAATTCCACAGATTCACCACTCTCTGTGTGAAAAATGTTTTCCTCATCTCGGTCCTAAAGGAATTCCCCATTATCCTTAAACTGTGTGGCCCCTTGTTCTGGACTTCGCCAACATCGGGAACAATCTTCCTGCATCTAGCCTGTCCAACCCCTTAAGAATTTTGTAAGTTTCTATAAGACCCCCCTCAATCTTCTAAATTCTAGCGAGTACAAGCCGAGTCTATCCAGTCTTTCTTCATATGAAAGTCCTGCCATCCCAGGAATCAGTCTGGTGAACCTTCTCTGTACTCCTTCTATGGCAAGAATGTCTTTCCTCAGATTAGGAGACCAAGACTGTACGCAATACTCCAGGTGTGGTCTCACCAAGACCCTGTACAACTGCAGTAGAACCTAGCGGCTCGTAGAGAGATTTCTCCAGTCTCTCCGTCCACATTGTTTGCTTATTCTGTATTTTTTATTTCTAATTTGCACTATTGCTATAGACTGACGCTAAACTGCATTTCGTTGTACCCATACTTGTATCTGTGCAATGACAATTAAGTTGAATTGAATTGAATCTCCCTGCTCATATACTCAAATCCTTTTGCTATGAAAACTAAAGTCAAACTCAACTATCTCCTCCGGCAGCTTATTCCACCACCCTTTGGAAACATTGACATAGAAACATATATAATAAGGTGCAGGAGTAGGCCATTCGGCCCTTCGAGACAGCACCGCCATTCAATATGACCATGTGCGAAGAAAGTTACCCCTCAGGTTTCTATCTGTTCCCCGACACTCTTCGACTCACACTCAAATAGTCCACGTGCCTGTCTAAACCTTCCGTGACAATTATGAACGGCAAAATGGAATCACGCCGCTGCTGGCCCCGACCACGGGTGAACAATGGAGGAGGACTGATAGCCCTGTCCCACGGTACGAGTTCATTCCAAGAGCTCTCCCGAGTTTAAAAAAAAATCAAATGCGTGGTAAGCACGGAGAATGAACGTAGCGGGTACGTCGGAGCTCGGGGACGTCTCTTAGCGGCTCGTAATGCTAACGGCAGGTACTCGGGAAGACTCGCTAATGGCAGGTAAGCACAGGAAGACTCGTGAAGATTTTTCAACATGATGAAGAATGTCCACGAGGGCCCCGAGTACCGACGAACGGCCGTTACTGTAAATCTCCGAGTTCGAATCGGGGCAAACTCGGGAGAACTCTTGGAATGAACTCGTACTGTGGGACAGGTGACTGACTGTTCTTTGTGTCTTCCACCACAGTGACTAACTGTGGATGATGGATGTTTGTGTTTAATTTTATCGTGTATTGTGTGTTCTTATTTTTTATTGTACCGCTGCTGGCAAATTCATTTCACTGCACTTGTATGTGTATGTGATGAGTGAAACTGATTGATTCATTCATTAATTGATTGATTGATTGATTGAATTGAAGGTGTGTTATGTGCGCAGGTACATTTGCGGTCCTGAGCATCATTGTGGGGCAAGTGGTGCAAACGTTGGCTCCAATGGAGAAGTTCCAACACTTCAACGAGACGCTAAATGAAACGGTGACGGACATACCTGCCATGAACGCCTACCGCATGCACATTTCAGGGACCCTGGCGTGCTTAACGGCGGTAATACAGGTACGGAATCCACCCCCCACCCCCAACCCCTGGCGGACGGAAGAGGGCCAACATTTATTGTTGCCTGCATTTAATGCAAGAGGGCTTGTGTGCAAAAACAGGGATGGCCAGTCTGCAGAAGGGTCTCGACTCGAAACGTCACCTATTCCTTCTCTCCAGACATGCTGCCTGTCCCGCTGAGTTACTCCAGCTTGTTTTGACTATCTTCAGTTTAAACCAGCATCAGCGGTTCCTTCCTGCAACATGACCTTGTGGCTAAGGGGATCAGGGGGTATGGAGAGAAGGCAGGTACGGGATACTGAGTTGGATGATCAGCCATGATCATATTGAATGGCGGTGCAGGCTTGAAGGGCCGAATGGCCTACTCCTGCACCTAATTTCTATGTTTCTATGTTTCTATGTTTCTATGACCTTGCAACCTGTATACTCAATGATAGACACAAAATGCTGGAGTAACTCAACGGGACAAGCAGCATCTCTGGAACGTTTCGGGTCGAGACCTTTCTTCGGACTGATTCACCCATTCCTTCCCTCCAGAGATGCTGCCTGGCCCGCTGAGTTACTCCAGCTTTTTGTGTCTATCTTCGGTTTAAACCAGCATCTGCAGTTCCTACAAATGCAATGCCGAGGTTCCATAAGGCACTGGTCAGGCCGCATTTGGAATATTGCGAGCAATTGTGGGCCCCACATCTGAGGCAGGATGTGCTGGCTCTGGGGAGGATCCAGAGAAGGTTTACAAGAATGATCCCAGGAATGAGTGGGTTAGCATATGATGAGCGTTTGCCGGCACTGGGCCTGTACTCGCTGGAGTTTCGAAGGATGAAGGGGGGACCTCATTGAAACTTAGCAAATAGTGAAAGACCTGGATAGAGTGGATGTGGAGAGGATGTTTCCACCAGTGGCAGAGTCTAGGACTAGAGGTCACAGCCTCAAAATTGAAGGACGATCTTTTAGGAAGGAGATGAGGAGGAATTTCTTTTGTCAGAGGGTGGTGAATCTGTGGAATTATTTGCTACAGAAGGCTGTGGAGGCCACAAGTCAGTGGATATTTTTAAGGCAGAGATAGATAGATTCTTGATTAGTACGGGCGTCAGTGGTTATGGGGAGAAGGCAGGCGAATGGGGTTAGGAGGGAGAGATATTGCCAGAGATGTAGGTACGATCTTGACTACGGGACCTGTCTGTACGGAGTTTGTACCTTCTCCGCTTGACCATGTGGGTTTTCTCCGGGTGCTCTGGTTTTCTCCCACACACCAACGACGTGCAGCTTTGTAGGCTAATTGGCTTCAGTAAAATTGTAAATTGTCCCTAGTGTGTAGGATATTGCTAGTGAACTGGTTGGAATGGTCACAGTGGGCTGAAGGGCCTGTTTCTGCGCTGTATCTCCAAAGTAAAGATGAAAACTAAGGATATAATGTTATGTTGGCGGGACAGGCAGCAGCGTCTCTGGAGAGAAGGAACGGGTGACGTTTTGGGTCGAGACCCTTCTTCATACTGAGAGTCAGGGGTTAGGGAGACACAGAGATGTGGAAGGGTGAGGTGTGAAAATGAGGCATCAAAGGGGACAAAGTGCAAGGAAAATTTTGCAAGGTAGATTTTGCTCATTGTTGGATGAGGGGAATGTGACAATTAAGTATGAGGAGATAAAATGTAATCAGGATGGCAGTCGGACTGGTCGGAGAACTGGGATGGGGGAGGGATGGAGAGAGGGGTAAACGAGGGTTTCCTGGTTGGAGAAGTCAATATTCATAGAAACATAGAAACATAGAAAATAGGTGCAGGAGTAGAGGCCATTCGGCCCTTCGAGCCTATACCGCCATTCAATATGATCATGGCTAATCATCCAACTCAGTATCCTGTACCTGCCTTCTCTCCATTCCCCCTGATCCCTTTAGCCACAAGGGCCACATCTAACTCCCTCTTAAATATAGCCAATGAACTGTGGCCTCAACTACCTTCTGTGGCAGAGAATTCCAGAGATTCACCACTCTCTGTGCGAAAAATGTTTTTCTCATCTCAGTCCTAAAAGACTTCCCCCTTATCCTTAAATCCCCTATGTTCTGGACTTCCCCAACATCGGGAACAACCTTCCTGCATCTAGCCTGTCCAACCCCTTAAGAATTTTGTAAGTTTCTAAAAGATCCCCCCTCAATCTTCTAAATTCTAGCAGGTACAAGCCGAGTCTATCCAGTCTTTCTTCATATGAAAGTCCTGACATCCCAGGAATCCATAGACACCAAAATGCTGGAGTAATTCGATCAAACAAGGGGACATGACTTGAGAATTAAGGGACTGAAGTTTAGGGGTAACATGAGGGGGAACTTCTTTACTCAGAGAGTGGTAGCTGTGTGGAATGAGCTTCCAGTGAAGGTGATGGAGGCAGGTTCGTTTTTATCATTTAAAAATAAATTGGATAGTTATATGGATGGGAAGGGAATGGAGGGTTATGGTCTGAACGCAGGTATATGGGACTAGGGGAGATTATGTGTTCGGCACGGACGAGAAGGGTCGAGGTGGCTGTAATTGTTATATGGTTATATGTTTATAATTCAGTGGGGCTTGCAGCATCTCTGGGGAGAAGGAACGGGTGACGTTTCGGGTCGAGGCACAACGTCAAGCTGCTGGGTTGCATGCTGCCCAAGTGAAGTATGAGGTGCTGTTGCTGCAAGCTTTCTCACCACCAGCTTCTTTCTCGTTGATGAACAGATATGTCTGGGTTTCGTTCAGTTTGGTTTCATTTCTATTTACCTCTCGGAGTCGTTCATCCGAGGCTTCATGACCGCGGCTGGCTTGCAAATCTTCATCTCGGTGCTCAAGTACATCTTTGGCCTGACCATTCACGCCTACAGCGGCCCCTTGGCGATAATCTACGTAAGTACGTGAAGGGGGGAAGCTGACGGGACGATACACGTTTCTGTCTCTCTGCCATATTTTGGATGCCAGGCTTAGGGAAGTTCCGCATGTCCCCGCACAACTCTCGCCAACTTCTACAGATGCGCCACTAAAAGCATTTTACCGGGATGCATTAGAGCACGGTTTGCGAACAGCTCCATCCAAGACCGCAAGAAATTGCAGCCAATTTATTTCAAGAGCGCTTGTGTGTTGTCTATTATTGTCTATAGTCTATAATTGTGGACACAGCCCAGACCATCACACAAACCAACCTCACCTTCCCATTGACTCCATTTATACCTTGCGCTGCCTCGGCAAGGCCAGCAGCATAATCAAGGACCAGTCTCAGCCCGGCCACTCCCTCTCCCATCGAGGCAAAAGGTTCGGAAGTGTCAAAACGCACACCTCCAGATTCAGGGACAGTTTCTACCCAGATGTTATCAGGCAACTGAACCATCCTACCACAACCAGAGAGCAGATCCTGAACTACTATCTACCTCATTGGTGACCCCTCAGACTATCCTTGACCGGGCTTTGCTGGCTTCACCTTGCACTAAACATTATTCCCTTATCATGTATCTGTACACTGTAAATGGCTCGATTGTAATCATGTACAGTCTTTCCGCTGACTGGATAGCACGCAACAAAAAAGCTTTTCACTGTACACGTGACAATAAACTAAACTGATGTTAACACGACTGACCTTGCTATCTTTTGTTTTATCCAGACCTTCATTGACATCTGCAAAAACCTTCCCAAGACCAACGTGGCTTCACTGATTTACGCTCTGATCAGTAGTGTGCTCTTATTCGCCGTGAAGGAAATCAACGTCAGATTCAAACACAAGCTGCCCTTCCCAATCCCGATGGAAATTGTCATTGTAAGTCACGGCTGCCGACTCTGTCCATTCCTACACCTCACCCCAGCGGTATGAACATCGACTTCTCCAACTTCAAGTAACCTTTGCTTTCCCTCTCCCTCTCCCTCTCCCTCCCCCCCCTTCCCAGTTCTCCCACCAGTCTTACTGTCTCCGACTACATTTCAATTTCAATTTCAATTTAAAAACTTTATTGGCATGATAAAAAACATTGTTATATTGCCAAAGTATAAAACATGACATACATGTTTAAAATGCATAAGTATAAATACAAGTATACAGTGCATGGATAGATATGTCCCTGTACATAAACTCGCAATAGGCCTATAACCTTTTATTGATTGCTACACTTGCAGCTGTAAGCAGTACAACACAATAGCAAATTTAGCAATTTCTCAGTGTTAGTTAATGTCAATTAGTGTGTGCGTATACATATGTACATGTTGGTCATTCACCGTCTCTCAGGTTATGGCATGCTGTTACGTATTGTGCACCAAGATGTGCCGTATTTCCTTCGCCAAGGATTATTCTTAGTTTTGATGTAGTTTTGATTCTACCTCTGTTTGCATTGTTGTCAACTTCTCCCAGCCAACACTGATCTAGTCTACATTGTCCTTGACCTCTCTGTCCTGGGTCTCCTCCATTGCCAGAGTGAGCAACAGCGGAAATTTGAGGAACAGCACCTCATATTCCGCCTGGGGACCTTGCGTCCGGATGGCATTAACATTGAATTCTCCCAATTTTGCTAGCCCTTACTGTCTCCTCCCCTTCCTTAACCCTTGAGCTGTCTCCTCCCACCCTCCTATCCGCCCGCCCTCGGGCTCCTCCTCCTCCCCTTTTCCTTCCTTCTTCCCCTCCCCCACCCCCCATCAGTCTGAAGAAGGGTTTTGGCCCGAAACGTTGCCTATTTCCTTCGCTCCATAGATGCTGCTGCACCCGCTGAGTTTCTCCAGCAATTTTGTGTATCTTCGATTTTCCAGCATCTGCAGTTCCTTCTTGAACTCTTCATTCCCTTTGTTCTATTTTCACACCTTACACATCCTTATCTCTGTATCTCTCTCTCCTCCTGACATCAGTCTGAAGAAGGCTCTCAAACTGTAACGTCACCCATTCCTTCTCTCCAGAGATGCTGCCTGTCCCGCTGAGTTGCTCCAGCTTTTTGTGTCTATCTTCGGTTTAAACCGGCATCTGCAGTTCCTTCCCACACAGATTCAGATTCAATTTTTTTAATTGTCATTGTCAGTGTACAGTACAGAGACAACGAAATGCATTCAGTGACAACGAAATGCACACACTAACTATTGACCCCATCTTTACCTCTCCTAATTTAATAAACTTCTGCAAAGTTTCCCCCTCAATGACTCAGTGAGTCTTCACAGGTGTCACCAGTTTTGGTGAGAAGAGTTAAATAAACTCACTTAGATTAGTTTAGTTTAGAGGTACATTGAGTATACCCACACACTAGCACAATCCTACACACACTAAGGACAATTTACAATTTTACCAAGCCAATTGACATACAAACCTGCAAGCCTTTGGAGTGTGGGAGGAAACCAGAGCACCTGGAGAAAACCCACACAGGTCATAGAGAGAAGGTACAAACTCCATGGAGACAACATCCGTAGTCAGGATCGAACCCGGATCTCTGGTGCTGCAACGCTACTGCTGCGCCACCCACTTAGGATGCCGGCCACTGTGTTGTTGTTACTCCAGCACCAGCGAAGAGCTGGACTAACCTAGAGGCGGCACGGTGGCGCAGCTGTAGAGCTGCTGCCTTATGGCGACAGAAACTCAGGTTCGATCCTGACTGCGGGCACTGTCTGTACGGAGTTCCTACTCTCTCCCCGTGACCGTGTGTGGGTTTGCTCCGGGTGCTCCCGTTTCCTCCCACATTCCAAAGACGTGCGGGCTTGCAGGTTAATTGGCTTCTGCAAATTGTCCCCACAATGTAGGAAAGCGCTAGTGTGCGGGGTGATCGCTGGTCGGCGCGGACACGGTGGGCCGAAGGGCCTGTTTCCACGCTGTATCTCTAAAACTCAAACTAAGACTAATACTAAAACTCAGCGGTTCAGCCAGCATCCACGGAGCTCACGGCTAGGTGATAATTCTCAAGTTGGCCTGACCCATCTATCCCTGACCTCCACAGATGTTGCCCGACCCGCTGTGTTACTCCAGCACTTTGTCTTCTACGCAAGATTCCAGCACCTGCAGATCCTTGAGCTAATGGTTTTGTTTCGTATCTAGGTCGTGGTCACCACAGCAATATCTGGTGGCCTCCACATGCCCAGAAAATACGGTATTGATGTCGTTGGAGTGATTCCTCTCGGGTGAGTGAGAGCCTTTATGTTGTAATGTCCCTGTCCCACTTAAGAAACCTGAACGGAAACCTCCGGAGACTTTGCGCCCCATCCAATGTTTCCGTGCGGTTCCCGGAGGTTTTTGTCAGTCTCCCTACCTGCTTCCACTACCTGCAACCTCCGGGAACCGCACGGAAACCTTGGGTGGAGCGCAAAATCTCCAGAGGTTTCCGTTCAGGTTTCCTAAGTGGGACAGGGGCATAAGCAAGAGAAATAGGAGCAGTGGCAGGCCATTCAGCCCATCAAACCCGCCCTATCCACGCTGTACCTTCCCCCTTCCCCCTCTAAGTTCAGATTAGTTTAATTTCATTTATTTTAGTTTAGTTCGGTATAGTTTACTTTACTTTACCCTAAGTTTCACTTTAGTTTAGTTTAGTTTTGTTTAGAGATTTTGTTTAGCGTGAAAACTGGCCCTTCGGCCCACCGAGTCCCTGCCGACCAGGGTACAATTTACAATTTACACAAGCCAATTAACCTACAAATGGCAGTGACGGGGGTGAGACTGGTCTTTGGTTTATGCTGCCGGCCTTGCCGAGGCAGCGTGAGGTGTAGGTGGAGGTAGTGTAAGGGAGGTTGGCTTGCGTGACTGTCTGGGCTACATCCATAACTTGCGTTGCGCTGTCCCCAAACCGTGCCGTGATGCATCCTGATGAAGTGTTTTCGACGGCGCATCTGTAGAAGTTGGTGAGAGTTGTTGAGGTCGTGCCGAACGTCCTAAACGGCCTGCCCCACTTGGCCGATATTTTCCGCGACTGTCGGCATCACTGACTGACGCATCAGGTCACCGAAAAAGTTGCACGGCGTAACAATACTGATTTCCGCAGCAAAGTACTGATTTTCTGCTGCTAGAATACTGAAATGCTCTGACTAAACTTGGCAGCTCTGCAGACAGCAGCCGTGGCCGGGATCGAACCCGTGTCTCTGGCGCCGTGAGGCTGCAGCACTACTTGTGTGGTGTTCACGAGCGTGATGGTTGCGGGAGAGAAGCCGTCCTCGAACACGGTGGTCCCCGTTTTGTCTGCCGGAGTGGAAACCCAGACGTCCTCTGCTCTGGAGACCCCCTGAGGGGAAGAAGGTTGGAAAAACATGCAGGAATGTGAGACTGGATGTGGCAACACTGGCGTGGCTGGGTAGAATTATCCCTCTCACAAGATCATCTTGCCTGGAAGCAGATTTCAATCAAAGCCTGGAGCAAATACAAAACCTCCGAGCGACTTTGTCTGCACGATGGTATCGTTTGCAGAAAACATCGGGGAAGTTTGTCGGAAAAAAACAAATCTGTTGTTCAGCACTTGGGAAAACTTCACAACTCAATCCCACCCTGTTCGGAAAATCTCAGACACATTAGCATCTGGATACAACACGGAGGCATTAAACGTTTTCTCAGAATGAAGAATTTCTGCGGTTTAGTCGAGTGGAGCTTATTATTGTCACATGGTTGTGAAAGAATTTACAGCCCGCGTGCTGTTCAAGACTGTACATGACCTCCATCGAGCAGTGTGGCTCCCATCCATCATCTCCAGAGATACCTGCTTGACCTGTTGAGTTACTCCAGCACTTTGTGTCTTTTCTTGGTAAACTAGCCTCTGCAATTCCTTGTGTCTGCCAGAGGAAATAGTTGAGGCAGGGAAAATAGTATCACGGTGGCGCAGAGACGCCACGGCGCCAGAGACCCGGGTTCGATCCTGACCACGGGTGCTGTCTGTACAGAGACCCAACGACAATTGGAGGAGCATCACCTCATATTTCGCTTGGGCAGCTTACAACCCAGCGGTAGCGCATGAATTAGATTTCTCCAATTTAAAGTAACCCCTGTATTCCCTCCCTTCCCCTCTCTCCCCGCCACTCGTCCAACTAGCTCCCCGGTTCGGATCCCTGTACCCTTCTCATTAGCAAATCTTCCCCGGCCAACAATGGACCATTGTGGGCTCCAACCTTCCTGAGGTCAACTGTTGTCGGCCCTGATTTGTTCTGGCCTTTGTTCCCTTCCAATTTCCCTCCCCTCCCCCCCTAACCCCTCACCCCACCTCTATCTTTCAGTCTGAAGAAGGGTTCTGATCCAAAACGCCACCTATTCCTTTTTCTCCAGAGATGCTGCCCGACCCACTGAGTAACTCCATCGTTTTGTGTCTATCTTCGGTACAACCCAGCATCTGCAGTTCCTTCCAACACATGTAATGCTGAGGCTCTATAAGGCGCTGGTCAGGCTGCATTTGGAATATTGTGAGCAATTTTGGGCACCATATCTGAGGATGGATGTGCTGGCTCTGGAGAGGGTCCAGATGAGGTTTACAAGAATTATCCTTCCAGCACCGTGAGTTAGTGTTGCCAACTGTCCGTATATTGGGGCTAAATTGGTTTGTCCCGTACGGGACCGCCCTTGTCCCGTGTTTGACAGCTACTACTCGGGTCGAGGAGACTATCGGGTCGGAGCGTCGCGTCCGGCCCCGCCTCACCTGTCCCGATGTAGTGCAGCCCATGGAGCGCAGCAGCAGCAGCAGCGTCTCGCCCGTGGCCCCGTCGGTCGGTCGGCAGCCCGGCCTTCGGACCTTCCCTTACCGCCGACACCACCACCACCCCTCCTTCTCACGGCCGATCATCGGTTCATGAGTTGGACGGGGCGCCGGACTTTGCGCGCGGTCCCCGGGCCAAAACTCCTCAGCTGGCCCCGCCGGCTGGGCTTTGTGTGCAGTCCAGCACCCGGGGCCAACTCATCATTCACCCAGCCACGGCCGAGTCGGTCAAGGAACCGCCGTCGGGAATTTGTCCCGTATATTTTGACCTTTTGTCCCTTATTTGGGAGTGAGGACGTTGTCGACCCAACGTGTTTGGTTTCTCCCGCAGGATGCCTTCTCCACAAGCCCCTGACGTTGGCCTTTGGAGCGAAATGATCGGACCCGCCATCTCGCTGGCCATTGTAGGATACATCATTAACTTAGCGATTGGCAGAACAATCGCCACCCGTCACGGCTATGATGTAAACGCCAGCCAGGTAAGCGCCCTGCCCTCAGTGCGCGAACAACTCTTCAGTTATGTTTAGCTACCTCCTGTTATCTCATGATAATGCAGGTCTCAATTCCTTTCGTTTAAAATTTAGTTTAGCTGAGGGATACGGAGTGGAAACAGGCCCTTCGGCCCACCGAGTCCGTGCCGACCAGCGATCCCCGCACACTAACACTACCCTACACACACTAGTGACATTTTACATTCACACCAAGCCAATTAACCTGCAAACCTGCACGTCTTTGGAGTGTGGGAGGAAACCGGAGCACCCGGAGAAAACCACAGACGCACACATGCAAAACATCCAGTAAAGTCCGATTAAAGATAGTCCGAGGGTCTCCCGAGAGGTAGATGGTAGATACGTTAGAAACATAGAAAATATTTGCTGGAGTCGGCCATTCGTCCCTTCGAGCCAGCACCGCCATTCAATATGATCATGGCTAACAATCCTAAACCAGTACCCCTGTTCCTGCCTTCTCCCCACATCCCTTTATTCCATTTGCCCTCAGAACTATATCTAATTTAGGACCAAACACAGTTGTAGGAGTTCTCCACAGCTGCCCTATCGCTCCGTGCCACTGTAGGCAACATCCGGTCCAGGGCGATGTGCCTCCTGTAGGGGGCCCGATTCAGGCGAGGTCCAGGCTGTTGCAGGGCCTACAGTCGTCGCTGTGATTTTGACCCTCCACACACACACTTCTTGCCCGGGACTGTGACCATTCCCCATTTCCTTTCTGTTCCAGGAAATGCTGGCGCTGGGCTGTGGAAACTTTTTCGGATCATTTTTCAACATCCACGTCATCTGCTGTGCGCTGTCGGTCACCCTGGCTGTGGAGGGCGGCGGTGGAAGCTCGCAGGTAAATCGGCAACTCCCTCTGCCAACTCGTGTTGGCACGGCGGCGGCGCAGCGGTAGAGTCGCTGCCTTACAGCGCTTGCTGCGCCAGAGACCCGGGTTCGATCCCGGCTACGGGTGCTGTCTGTACGGAGTTTGTACGTTCTCCCCGTGACCTGCGCGGGTTTTACACCGAGATCTTCGCTTTCCCCCCGCACTCCAAAGGCGTGCAGGTTTGCAGGTACATTGGCTTGGTAAATGTATAAATTGTCCCAAATGTGTGTAGGATAGTGTGCAGGGATCGCTGGTTGGTGGGGACTCGGTGGGCCGAAGGGCCTGTTTCCGCGCTGTATCTCTAAACTAAACTAGTGTCACAGAAGCAACTGAACCCAAAATAGCCAGCAGTGCTGTGCCATAGTCACGGGTGCCGGGATCAGGCCATTCGGCCCACCAAATCCATGCCAACCAACGACAACATGGGGGCAGCCCAATGGCACGGCGCTAGAGTTGCTGCGTTACAGCGCCAGAGACCCAGGTTCAATCCCGGCTACGGGTGCTGTCCGTACAAAGGTTGTATGTACAGAATGCGTGGGTTTTCTCCGGGTGCTCCGGTTTCCTCCCACATCCCAAAATACGGACAGGTTTGGAGGCTAATTGACCTCATTAAAAATTGCAAATTGTCCCTGGCATGTTAGTGTACGGGGATCGCTGGTTGGCGTGGACTCGATGGGCCGAATGGCCTGTTTCCAGGCTGTATCACTAAACTAAACTAAACTAAACTAAACTAAACTAAACTAAAGTGGACTAAAAGGTCACAGAAGCAACAGTACCCCAAAACAACCAGTAATGCTGTGCCACGGAGTCATGGGTACAGGAATCAGGCCCTTCGGCCCACCGAACCCGCGCTAACCATCAACTACTAAAGACAGACACAAAGTGCTGGAGTAGCTCAGTGGGTCAGGCAGCATCTGTGGAAAACAAGAAAGGTCCCGAACCGAAATGTCCGCCATCATATTTCTCCAAAGATGCTGTCAGACCCTGACCACGGGTGCTGTCTGTACGGAGTTTGCACGTTCTCCCTGTGACCTGGGTGCTCCGGTTTCCAGCCATGCTCTAAAGACGTACAGGTTTGTAGGTTAATTGGCTTCTATAACTAACTATAATTTTTCCCCAGCGTGTGGGATAGTACGGAATGGTTGGTGTTTGGCGGTGGGCCGAAGGGCCTGTTTCTGCGCTGGATGGTAAAAAATCTAAAGTCAAAAGTCAAGGGAATTTTTGAATTTTTTCTGGGTACAAATGGAGGAAACCCACGCAGGTCACGGGGAGAACGTGCAAACTCCATGCAGACAGCACCCGTAGTCAGGATTGAACCAAGGTCTCTGGCGCTGTGAGGCAGTGACTTTGCCGCTGCGCCACCGTGCCTCCAATCTTCACTTATCTATGTGTGACAATAGACAATAGGTGCAGGAGTAGGCCATTCGGCCCTTCGAGCCAGTACAGCCATTCAATGTGATTATGGCTGATCATCCCCAATCAGTACCCCGTTCTTGCCTTCTCCCCATCAGTCTGAAGAAGGGTTTCGGCCCGAAACGTTGCCTATTTCCTTCGCTCCAAAGATGCTGCTGCACCCGCTGAGTTTCTCCAGCAATTTTATCTACCTTCGATTTTCCAGCATCTGCAGTTCATTCTTGACCATTCTCCCCACTCCGCTATCTTGAAGAGCCCAATCTAGCTCTTTCTTGAAAGTATGGCTAAAGGGATCAGGGGTATGGAGAGAAGGCAGGAACAGGATACTGACTTGGATGATCAGCCATGATCATATTGAATGGCGGTGCAGGCTCGAAGGGCCGAATGGCCTACTCCTGCACCTATTTTCTATGTTTCTATCCAGAGAACCGGCCTCCACTGAGGCAGAGGATTCCACAGACTGACAACTCTTTCTCCTTTCTCATTTCCAGTTTTCGAGTTTCTTTGTGGTGGTCGTGGTGCTTCTGGTGTTTATGGTGCTGGGTGTGTACCTGGAACCCCTTCCTAAGGTAAGAACATCTTGGGTCAGTCCTTACTATGGGATGAATGACCCTGCATACCCAACATGCCTTCCAAGTCTGTGTAGGAAGGAGCTGCAGATGCTGGATTACACCGAAGATAGACACTAAATGCTGGAGTAACTCAGCGGGACGGGCAGCATCTCTGGAGAGAAGGAATGGGTAACGTTTCATGTTGGGGTCCTTCTTCAGGGCCTCTACCAGAAACGTCACCCATTCCTTCTCTCCGGAGATGTTGCCTGACCTGCTGAGTTACTCCAGCATCTTGTGTCTATCTTTGGTGTAATCCAGCATCTGCAGTTCCTTCCTAAATTCCTTCCGAGGCAGATAATTCCACAGACTCACAACTCTCTGTGAGAAAAAGTGTTTCCTCGTCTCCGTTCCAAATGGCTTAGTCCTTATTCTTAAACTGTGGGGCCTTGGTTCTGGACTCCCCCCAACATCGGGAACAAGTTTCCTGCCTCTAGCGTGTCCAAGCCCTTAATAATCTTAACGTACGGGACTGCCCTTGGCAATCCTAGTCAGGCCCGCTCTCTAGTTAGTGATTTGATTTGATTCGATTTAATTTATTGTCATTGGCCTCAATGAAGAGTCAACGGAATTATTTTTCCCTTGCAGTCATACAAAAAAAATAGTGATGAGATGAGATGGGGGGGTAGGGGGGAGGGGGAAGGGGGAGGGGAGGGGGAGGGGAGGAATGGGTGCAGGTTCCAGGGGGAGGGGGAGGGGTGTGGAAGAGGGTGGGTGGGGGGGTGATGCGCGTGGTTTAACTCTCACTTTGTGTCGGTGTCTAGTCCGTGCTGGGTGCACTGATCGCGGTCAACTTGAAGAACACACTGATGCAAGTCACAGACCCCTACTACCTGTGGAAGAAGAGCAAATTGGACTGCGTGAGTGTGGCTTCCTTCCTCATTGTTGCAACGCCGCTGTCTCGTGTGCTCGCTGGAGTGAACTAAGATGAGGGCACCAAGGCTCAGGGCCCACACATGCCCTGCGGAATCGGTGGGCCGAAGGGCCTGTTTCCGCATGGAATCTCTAAACTAATCTGAACTGTATCTCTAAATTCCCCGCCCTCCCTGTGTGGAGTTTGCATGTTTCCCCCTCCCCCGACCGCGTTTGGTTTTCTCCGAGATCTTCGGTTTCCTCCCACACTCCAAAGACGTGCAGGTTTGCAGGTTAATTGGCTTTGGTGTATGTGTAAATGTGTGTAGGATGGCGTTAGACTTTGTCCCCCACCCAAGGTTTACGTGCGGTTCCCGGAGGTTTTTGTCAGTCTCCCTGCCTGCTTCCACTACCTGCAACCTCCGGCAACCACCTGCAACCTCCGGGAACCGCACGGAAACCTTTGGTGGGGCGCAAAGTCTCCAGAGGTTTCCGTTCAGGTTTCCTAAGTGGGACAGGGGCATCGGTGTGATGGATGTTTATGTAAACTATGTTAAGTGTGTGTTTTTTGTAATGTAAATGTAAAAAACCGTGGTAAATGTAATTCCGTTCAAACCTGGGTTTGAATGACAATAAATAGCATTCCATTCCATTATAAAGGGCCTGTTTCCACGCTGTATCTCTAAACTAAACTATAGTCCAGCCGGCAGGGATCTGATGGATTGCCAATGTTCAGATTCATAATTTCATACAGTAATTTTGTTACTCCGTTGTGAGTGTTTGCCTGGTTGGCGGCAGTTTTGACATCGCTTATTTTCCCTCCACAGTGCGTGTGGGTGGTGAGCTTCCTGTCAGCGTTCCTGCTGGGATTGCCGTACGGAGTGGCAGTCGGAGTGGGATTCTCCGCATTGGTGGTGGTCTTTCAAACACAATTGTGAGTACATGATAGAGTCTGGAAACGGGCCCTTTGGCCCAACTCGCCCACACTGGCCAACGTGTCCCAGCTACACTAGTCCCACCTGCCTGCGCTTGGTCCATATCCATCCAAACCTGTCCTATCCATGTACCTGTTTCTTAAATGACGGGATCGTCCCAGCCTCAACCACCTCCTCAGGTAGCTTAAGAGGGAACTGCAGATGCTGGAGAATCGAAGGTTACACAAAAAGGCTGGAGAAACTCAGCGGGTGCAGCAGCATCTATGGAGCGAAGGAAATAGGCAACGTTTCGGGCCGAAACCCTTCGCAGAAGGGTTTTGGCCCGAAACGTTGCCTATTTCCTTCGCTCCATAGATGCTGCTGCACCCGCTGAGTTTATCCAGCTTTTTTGTGTAACCTCCTCAGGTAGCTTGTTCCATGCACCCACCACCCTCTGTGTGAAAAAATCACTGGCCTTTACCAGCTTGCCCCAAAGTTGTTCCCGACGTTGGGGAAGTCCAGAACACGGGGTCACAGTTTAAGGATAAGGGGGAAGTCTTTTAGGACCGAGTTGAGAAAAACATTTTTCACACAGAGAGTGGTGAATCTCTGGAATTCTCTGCCACAGAAGATAGTTGAGGCCAATTCATTGGCTATATTTAAGAGGGAGTTAGATGTGGCTAAAGGGATCAGGGGGTATGGAAAGAAGGCAGGTACAGGATACTGAGTTGGAAGATCAGCCATGATCATATTGAATGGCGGTGCAGGCTCGAGGGGCCGAATGGCTTGGTTTATACTCTCTAGAATTTAGGAGATTGAGAGGGGATCTTATAGAAACTTACAAAATTCTTAAGGGGTTGGACAGGCTAGATGCAGGAAGATTGTTCCCGATGTTGGGGAAGTCCAGGACAAGGGGTCACAGCTTAAGGATAAGGGGGAAATCCTTTAAAACCGAGATGAGAAAAACTTTTTCACACAGAGTGGTGAATCTCTGGAACTCTCTGCCACAGAGGGTAGTTGAGGCCAGTTCATTGGCTATATTTAAGAGGGAGTTAGATGTGGCCCTTGTGGCCAAGGGGATCAGGGGGTATGGAGAGAAGGCAGGTACGGGATACTGAGTTGGATGATCATCCATGATCATATTGAATGGCGGTGCAGGCTCGAAGGGCCGAATGGCCTACTCCTGCACCTATTTTCTATGTTTCTAAAACCTCCAGCTTTTTGTGTCTATCTTCGGTTTTGTGTCTATCATCTGCAGTTCCTTCCCACACCTGCCTGACCAGTTCCTGCACCTCATCTTAAGGGTCTCGACCCGAAACGTCACCTATTCCTTCGCTCCATAGATGCTGCCTCATGCCTCACCTGCTGAGTTCCTCCAGCATTTTTGTCTCCCTTCTTTTAGTTTACAAAATGTGTGGGGAGGAACTGCAGATGCTGGTTTAAACCGAAGACAGGCACAAAGTGCTGGAGTAACTCAGCGGGACAGGCAACTTCTCTGGAGAAAAAGAATAGGGTGTCGTTTCGGGTCGAGATCCTTCTTCCTACGCCACCTATTCCTTTTCTCCAGAGACGCTGCCTGTCCCGCTGAGTTACTCCAGCCTTTTGTGCCTGTCTTCATTTTTAGTTTAGTTTATTGTCACGTGTACCGAGGTACAGCGAAAAGCTTTTTTTCCGCGTGCTATCCAGTCAGCGAAAAGGCTGTACATGATTACAATCGAGCCGTCCACAGTGTACAGATACACGATAAGGGGAATAACGTTTAGTGCAAGGTAAAGTCTAATTAAAGATAGTCCGAGGGTCTCCAGTGAGGTAGATGGGAGGTCAGGACCGCTCTCTAGTTGGTGATAGGATGGTTCAGTTGCTTGATAACAGCTGGGAAGAAACTGTCCCTGAATCTGGAGGTACATATCAGCTCAAAGTTCTTGAAATAGGGGGAAGAAGTAGGCCATTCAGCCCTTCAAACCTGTTCCTATAGAATATGATCAAGGAATATACCTTCATCCAACGGCATGCAATGGCCCCCTGTCTTCATTGCCCTAGTGACCAAAGATACTGCAGCTCAGGGTAATACTCTGATAAATTCATGAGTCCCCCAAGTCAGAGGAGCAGAATTAGGCCATTCGGCCCATCGAGTCTATCCCGCCATTCAATCCTGGTCGATCCATCTCTCCCCTTCAACCCCATTCTCCTGCCTTCTCCCCATAACCCCCGACACCCGTACTAATCAAGAATCTGTCGATCTCCACCATTATTTTGTTTGTCGTGAGCACGGGGAACTTCAGATAAGACAGAGGATCAGAATTAGGCCATTCAGCCCATCGTGTCTGCTCCGCCATTCAATCATGGCTGATCTATCTCTCCTAACCCCAATCTCCTGCCTTCTCCCCATAACCTCTGACACCTGCACTTATCAATAATCTATCTATCTCTGCCTTAAAAATATCCGCTGACTTGTGGCCTCCACAGCCGTCTGTGGCAATGAATTCCACAGATTCACCACCCTCTGACTAAAGAAACTCCCCCTCACCCCCTTCCTGAAGGAACGTTCTTTAATTCTGAGCCTCTCACCATCTCGTACTCTGTCAAGTCCCTTAAAAGGCTAAAATCAACAGCAGTCCCCTCTGAGTGAACTGTGGCTGAAGCAATCGTAGCCAATCTAACTTCAAACAAGGCGGAGGAGAAGCCAAAAAGACCAAAGCGGTTTCTCGCAAATTTTCTATAAATTTCCCCTCACAAACTAATCCAGTAAAAACTATTTTAGCCCACGAGGGAAAAAAAATCCCCCTTCCTATTAAATATGTTTGTGTTTCATAACTCCGCTCCGCTCCACATCAAAGCATTAAAAATAAGTGCGAATGAGATTCACTTAGTTTGGAAATAGTTTTAAATGTGAGTTTGCTCCAAAGTACAACTCCCATGTGTTTATTTATTTAATCTTCCTGAGGATAACATTATGATCTTTGATGATCTAGAAAAATACAGAAATGAAAAAAATATTATTAAAATATCGTTATTTAAACTTATTTATTCTCCAAAGGGCAGTGATCCTGTGGAATTCTCTTCCTAAGACTGTTATGGAAGGTCAGATTCTGTGTATGTTCAAGATGAGGATATTAGTTTAGTTTTGTGTAGAGGTACAGTGTGAAAATAGACCCTTTGGCCCATCGACCAGCGATCCCCGCACACTAACACTACCCTACACACACTAGGGACAATTTACATTTATACCGGAGCCAATTAAACTGCAAACCTGCACGTCTTTGGAGTGTGGGAGGAAACCGAAGACCTCGGAGAAAACCCACACAGTCGCGGGGAGAACGTGCAAACTCCGTGCAGACAGCGCCCACAGTCAGGACCGACCCCGGGTCTCTGGCGCTGTGAGGCAGCAACTCTACCGCTGCACCAGAGTCATACAATGTGGAAACAGGCCCTTCGGCCCAACTTGCCCACACCGACCAACATGTCCCACCTACACTAGTTACACCTGCCTGCGTTTAGCCCATATCCCTCCAAACCTGTCCTACCCATGTACCTGTATAAATGTTGCGATTGTACTGTACCTGCCTCAACTACCTCCTCCGACAGCTCATTCCGTACACCCACCTCCCCTTGTGTAGAGAAGCCATATTAATATTAATGGGATCAAGGCACATGGATATGCAGGGACAGTAGGGATAGTTATCGTGTGCAGGTAGATGAGAGCACAGTAGTGTAACTTGGTTTAATTCAATTTAATGATATCTTTGGTGTAAACCAGCATCTGCAGTTCCTTCCTACACATGTTGGGCTCAGACATTGTGGGCCGAATAAACCTGTGCCTTTGCTGCTTTTTTCTATAGAACGCAAAGCGCTGGAGTAACTCAGCAGGCCAGGCAGCATCCCTGGAGGACATGGATAGGCAACGTTTCAGGTCAGGCCCCTTCTTCAGACTGATTGCAGTATGGAGGAGATAACAATCAGTTTGAAGAAGCGACACCTACAGTATCCATGCCCTCCAAAGAGGCTTCCTGTCCCTCTGAGTTCCTCCAGCATTTCTCCTGTTCTCCTCGAGGTTGCAGCATCTGCAGTTCCTTGCATCTCCTCTGTATTTTTCTATGTTCTGTGTTCCATTAGATATATGGGATTGACACAGGAATGTGACGCAGATAAATATAAAATGATTTGTATTTGCACAAAATGGTGAAAGATGGAATGGGTGGCACGGTGGCGCAGCGGTAGAGTTGCTGCCTCGCAGTGCCCGAGACCCGGGTTCGATCCTGACCTCGGGTGCTGTCTGTACGGGGTTTGCCCATTATAGCCCATTATCTGTTATTTGCACTTTATCAGTTTATTTATTCATTTAAGTGTGTATATATTTATATAATGGTATATGGACACACTGATCTGTTCTGTATTCATGCCTACTATGTTCTGTTGTGCTGAAGCAAAGCAAGAATTTCAATGTCCTATCAGGGACACATGACAATAAACTCTCTTGAATCTTGAATCTTGAACCTTGTCCTTCTCCCCGTGACCTGCGTGGGTTTCCCCCGGGTGCGCCTGTTTCCTCCCACGCTCCAAAGACGTGCGGATTTGTAGGTCAATTGGCTTTGGTAATTTGTAAAAATGTCCCTGGTGTGTGTGTAGGATGGGGCTAGTATACAAAGTGATTGGCATGGACCAAGCGTGTCGAAGTGCCTGTTTCTGCAACGTATATCTCCAAAGTCTAATGTCGACACGAACGAGGCACCAAGCGGCTTACTTCTGCGTCTGATTCTAGCATTTTTATGATCCTGTGTGATTTTATAATAAGTCAGTCAGGGTTCAGTGTAAACATGTCCAGCTTGTGGGAGATTCCAATGCCCTTTCACCCGACAAAATCCCCCAGTCTACAAGCACTAATTAAATCCAACATTAACGAAGACACGAATACAAACCAATTAGAATCTGGGCTTGTCTCCGATTCTATCAAAGATACCAAAACTCCCTCCAACAAGTGTATACTGATGCATCCAGTGACAGAGAAGGCAAGAATTCCAAATCACAGCAGTCTTGTTCCAGTCTTTAGTTTAGAGATACAGCGCGGAAACAGGCCCTTCGGCCCACCGGGTCCGTGCCGACCAGCAATCCCCACACATTGACACTATCCTCTGCACACACTAGGGACAGTTTTTACATTTTACACCAATTAACACACAAATCTCTACGTCTTTGGAGTGTGGGAGGAATCCTCTCGATTCCCCTACTCTGGGCAAGTGACTCCGTGCATCTTTCCGATCTATTCCTCTCGTGATTTTGTACACCTCCCCTCATCCTACTGCGTTCCGTGGAACAGAGACCCAGCCGACTCAACCTCTCCGTATAGCTCGCACCCTCTAGTCCTGGCAACATCCTCGTAAATCCTTTCTGAACCCTTTCAAGCTTGACAGTATCTTTCCTATAACACGGTGCCCGGAACTGAACACAACTGAATTTAGACTTTGAGTATAGGAGCAGAGAGGTTCTACTGCAGTTGTACAGGGTCTTGGTGAGACCACACCTGGAGTATTGCGTACAGGTTTGGTCTCCAAATCTGAGGAAGGACATTATTGCCATAGAGGGAGTGCAGAGACGGTTCACCAGACTGATTCCTGGGATGTCAGGACTGTCTTATGAACAAAGACTGGATAGATTTGGTTTATACTCTCTAGAATTTAGAAGATTGAGAGGGGATCTTATAGAAACTTACAAAATTCTTAAGGGGTTGGACAGGCTAGATGCAGGAAGATTGTTCCCGATGTTAGGGAAGTCCAGGACAAGGGGTCACAGCTTAAGGATAAAGGGGAAATCCTTTAAAACCGAGATGAGAAGAACTTTTTTCACACAGAGTGGTGAATCTCTGGAACTCTCTGCCACAGAGGGTAGTTGAGGCCAGTTCATTGGCTATATTTAAGAGGGAGTTAGATGTGGCCCTTGTGGCTAAGGGGATCAGGGGGTATGGAGAGAAGGCAGGTACGGGATACTGAGTTGGATGATCAGCCATGATCATGTTGAATGGCGGTGCAGGCTCGAAGGGCCGAATGGCCTACTCCTGCACCTAATTTCTATGTTTCTATGTTTCTATGTTTCTAGACGGAATTGTGCTTCTCCTTAAATGTGTGTTTGTTCTCCGCAGTCGGAATGGTCATCTCGTGGGACAGGTGGCAGCCAGTGACATTTATAGAAATCCCAAAATCTACGAAAAGGTGAGTGTGTTAAGGCCCTGTCCCACTCTCACAACCTAATTCACGACCATTTTTACTCGTGGACATTTTTCATCAGGCTAGAAAAACGCCCCGACCTACTTGATGCCACGAGTACCTACGACTAGCATCACAACCTACCTACGACCTTGTGACGACCATGCTGCGAGCATGAGTCAAGGGCAAACTCGGCAGAGGTCGTGAATTAGGTCGTGACAGTGAGACAGGCCCTTTAGTAATCTCTATGTTATTGAGGCTAGATGGTTTATAGGTTGATAGTTCATGAGTTCAAGGAGCAGAATTAGGCCATTCGGCCCATCAAGTCTACTCCGCCATTCAATCATGGGTGATCTATCTTTCCCTCTCAACCCCCTTCTCCCCCTAACCCCTGACACCCCTACTAATCAAAATACTGTCAATCTCCACCTTGAACACATCTCTGAGGGTGTGCGATGGAACTGCAGATGCGGGTTTAAACTGAAGATAGTCACAAAAAGTTACAGTAACTCAGCGGGTCAGGCAGCATCTCTGGAGAGAAGGAATAGGTGGCGTTTCGGGTCGAGACCCTTCTTCAGACTGAGAGTCAGGGGAAAGGGAGACGAGAGATATAGATGGTGATGTGGAGAGATATGGAACAAATGAACGAAAGAAATGCGAAAAAGTAACTATGATAAAAGAGACAGGACTGTGGGCTAGGAGAAACAAGTCACAGACAACGAGACTCAACAAGACATGTTTGAAACTAGTACGATGTTCAACAAAGTTACTTTGAAAAACATATCCATTGACTTGGCCTCCACCACCCATGTCAATGAATTCCGCAGATTCACCACCCTCTGACTAAATACATTCCTCCTCATCTCCTTTCTAAACGTATTGTACGTCCTTTTATTCTGAGGCTGTGCCCTCTGGTCCTGGACTCTCCCACAAGCAGAAACACCCTCTCCACATCCACTCTATCCGGGGCCTTTCATTATTCGAATTTTCCATCAGTTGCTGACCTTATATTGATGCAGACCACAAACGTGACCAGGACAGAGAGGGGTTTGGTCACCCTTGCTGCAGGAAGGATGTCTTTAAAGTGACAAGTGTAGCAGGGAAGATTCACGAGGATGTTGCCAGGAGTCCAGGGGGCTGAGCTACAGGGAGAGGTTGGGCAGGCTTGGAGCGCTGGTCAGGCAGCATCCCTGGAGAACATGGATCGGTGACGTTTCAGGCCTTCTGCCTGCCACTATTTTTGTAAACCAGCATCTGCATTTTCCTTGTTTTAACATCCTAACTTTTAAAGATAGATACAAATTGTTGCATTAACTCAGCGGGTCGGGCAGCCTCCATGAATAAAAAGGATAGGTGACGTTTCGGACCAGGACCCTTCTTCAAACTGAGGCAGGGTCCCGACCAAAAACATCATCTAGCCATTTCCTCCAGAGATGCTTCCTGACCCGTTGAGTTACTCCAGCACTTTGTGTCTATCTTTGGTATAAACCAGCACCTGCAGTTCCTTTTTATTACATTCCGTCTTTTGAATGTTGTTGCGGTGGTTCCTGCCTCAACTACCACCTCTGGCAGCTCGTTCCATACACCCACCTGTGTGAAATAAGTTGTCCTATAGACTCGGCTTGTACTCGCTAGAATTTAGAAGATTGAGGGGGGATCTTATAGAAACTTACAAAATTCTTAAAGGGTTGGACAGGCTAGATGCTGGAAGATTGTTCCCGATGTTGGGGAGGTCCAGAACAAGGGGTCACAGTTTAAGGATAAGGGGGAAGTCTTTTAGGACCGAGATGAGGAAAACATTTTTCACACAGAGAGTGGTGAATCTCTGGAACTCTCTGCCGCAGAGGGTAGTCGAGGCCAGTTCATTGGCTATATTTAAGAGGGAGTTAGATGTGGCCCTCGTGGCTAAGGGGATCAGAGGGTATGGAGAGAAGGCAGGTACAGGATACTGAGTTGGATGATCAGCCATGATCATATTGAATGGCGGTGCAGGCTCGAAGGGCCGAATGGCCTACTCCTGCACCTATTTTCTATGTTTCTATGAAAGCTAGGGCATAGGAAATAGGTAACGTTTCGGGCCGAACCCCGAAGGGGTTCGGCCCGAAACGTTGCCTATTTCCTTCGCTCCATAGCTACTGCTGCACTACTGAGTCGGATGATCAGCCATGATCATATTGAATGGCGGTGCAGGCTCGAAGGGCCGAATGGCCTCTACTCCTGCACCTAATTTCTATGTTTCTATGTTTCTATGTTACTCTCGCAGTTTAAACCCGTGTCCTCTAGTTCTTTGGACGAGACAGATGTTATTTGTTTTAAATGCATTGGTTGGAGCTTTCACCAAAACTATGACTCAACAAAGATTTTAGCCCGTGTTAAGTGTCAGTTGTGACTGGCATAAGCTTTGTCTTATTGTAATGTCTCCCACTTGGATGGCTCGGAGTTCCCAACCACGAAATAGCTCTTGTAAATATTAATGGGTGGAACTAATATCCATGGCAACCTCCTTGCCGCTGCTGCAGCTTTAACTGTTTAAATGAAATATGAATGCCCACACGTTTGGCCGAGTAAATGGACCATAGACAATAAGGTGCAGGAGTAGAGGCCATTCAGCCCTTCCAGCCAGCACCGCCATTCACTGTGACCATGGCTGATCATCCACAATCAGTACCCCGTTCCTGCCTTCATTCCCTGACTCCGCTATCTTTAAGAGCCCTATCTAGCTCTCGAATTGAAAGCATCCAAAGAACCGGCCTCCACAGTGAATTCCACAGACTCACAACTCTCGGTGTGAAAAAGTTTTTCCTCATCTCCGTTTTGAACCGTGAACTTGCTCACGAACATCAGCAGTAGACAATTCATAGAGTCATAGAGTCCTACAGCATGGAAACAGGCCCTTTGGCCTAACTTGCCCATGCTGACCAACATGCCCTATCTATACTAGTCCCACCTACCTTTGCTTGGCCCATGTCCCTCTAAACCTAAGATACACACAAAATACTTGACTAACTCAGTGAGTCAGGCAGAATGACTGGAGAAAAGGTATAGGTAATGTTTTGGATTGAATCTGAGAAAGGTTTCAGATCTCTGAAGCTGCCTGGCTCGTTGATTGATCCAGTATTTTGTGTCTATCTCCAGTATAAAGCAGCATCTGCAGTTCCTTCCTACTCAATCCCTCAAAACCTATCCTATCCTTGTATCGATCTAGATGTTCTTTAAACATTGCGATCGTACCTTCCTTAACTATCTCCTCCAGCAGCTCGTTCCGTACGCTTTAGGCTTTAATTTAGACTTTAGAGACTCAGCGAAAAAACAGGACCTTGGGCCGTCCGAGTCCGCACAAACCAGCGATCACCTTGTTCACTAACACTATCCTACACACACTAGGGACAATTTATAATTTACAGAAGCCAATTAATCTACTAAACCACACGCAATATACAATAGACAATAGACAATAGGTGCAGGAGTAGGCCATTCGGCCCCTCGAGCCAGCACCGCCATTCAATGTGATCATGGCTGATCATCCCCAATCAGTACCCCGTTCTTCCCTTCTCCCCATATCCCCTATTTTTAAGAGCCCTATCAAGCTCTCTCTTGAATGCACCCAGAGAACCGGCCTCCACCGCCCTCTGAGGCAGAGAATTCCACAGACTCACAACTCTCGGTGTGAAAAAGTTTTTCCTCGTCTCCGTTCTAAGTGGGGTACTCCTTATTCTTAAACTTTGGAGTGTGGGAGGAAACCGGAGCACCCGGAGAAAACACGCGCAGTCACGGGGAGAACATGCAAACTCCGCACAGACAGTGCCCGTAGCCGGGATCGAACCCGAGCGCCCCTCACACCCACCACCCTTTTTGTGTAAAAAAGTGAATTAAATCTTTCCCCTCCCCCCTCCTTAAAGATTCCGGCGTAGAAAAGATTAGTAACAATCACAAATTGTCCAACTGTGGGGCAAGGGTATTTAGGAAATGCAGGACAACAGGTCCTTCAGCAATTATGGAGAGAAGGTGAAGGTTCACCAGCTGGGTGAAGTCTCTCCACCCTAAATCTCAGCCTGACAGGATCGCTCTGCACATTCCGGCATTTTCCATCACGCCGGTGCAGGGTGGATCACTCGGTGTAAGTTCACACCGACACTGTGGCCTGGCCATGGAAATTTCCTCTGGCCCTCAGCTGCAAGACTGGAAAACAAACCAGATGCTGGGCGCGGCTCAGTGGCGCAGCGGTAGAGTCGCTGCCTCACACCTCACGCCAGAGACCCCGGGTTCGATCCTGACCGCGGGCGCTGACTGTACGTTCTCACTGTGGCCCGCGTGGGTTTTCTCCGGGCGCTCCGGTTTCCTCCCACACTCCAAAGACGTGCAGGTTCTTGTAGGTTAATTGGCTTCGGGGAAAAAACTGCTAAAATTGTCCCTAATGTGTGGGATGATGCTAGTGTGCTAGGATCGCTGGTCAGCACGGACTGAGTGGGCCAAAGGGCCTGTTCCCGCTGCTGTACCTCTAAACAACAAGAAGGGTCTCAACCCGAAAAATCACCTATTCCTTTTCTCCAGAGATTCTGCCTGACCTCCAGATATTTGTCTGTCTTCAAAATACAATTCAATATACATATACATACATACATACATACATACATACATACATACATACATACATACATACATACATACATACATACATACATACATACATACATACATATATAAAACCAACAGATAAATAAATAAACAATAATAGTGCAGTCAAAAATATTGCCCCCAGGTCTATAAAGTTCGGAGCCTATCAGGAGGTTAGTCATAGAATCATAGAGTGATACAGCATGAAAACAGGCCCTTCGGCCCAACTTGCCCACACAGGCCCATCTATACTCGTCCCACCTCCTTGAGTTTGGCCCATATCCCTCCAAACCTGTCCTATCCATGCACCCCTCTAATTGTTGGGAGAGTCCCTGCCTCAGTTTCCTGCTCTGGCAGCTTGTTCCATACACCCACCACCCTTTGTGTTGAAAAAGTTACCCCTCAGATTCCCATTCAATCTTTTCCCCTTCACCTTAAACCTATGTCCTCTGGTCTTCGATTCACCTACTCAGGGCAAGAGGCTCTACCCGATCTATTCCTCTCATGATTTTATACCCCTCTATAAGGTTATAGTGTTTAATAGCCGGGTGGTTGTGGAGAAGAAGCTGTTGCAGGTCGGACTTAGAGTGTGGTGACTTCAATGAATGAATGAAAAAGTTTATTGGCCAAGTATTCACATACAAGGAATTTGCCTTGGTGCTCCGCCCGCAAGTGACAACCACATACAGTGACAGTTATGCCCCGGTCCCACTTAGGAAACCTGAACGGAAACCTCTGGAGACTTTGCGCCTCACCCAGGGTTTCCGTGCGGTTCCCGGAGGTTGCAGGTGGTTGCCGGAGGTTGCAGGTAGTGGAAGCAGGTAGGGAGACTGACAAAAACCTCCGGGAACCTCCAGGAACCGCACAGAAACCTTGGGTGGGGCGCAAAGTCTCCAGAGGTTTCCGTTCAGGTTTCCTAAGTGGGACAGGGGCATTCGGAATGACACATAAAACATTAAACATTAATAATAAGACATTCTTTATTAAACGTGAATTAAATAAAATACCAGAGTAAAAGGAGGCTACAGATTTTTGGTTATTGTGTAGAGCTACTGCTCGTGGGGAAAAGCTGTTTTTATATCTGGCTGTGGCAGCTTTGACAGTCCGGAGTCGCCTTCCAGAGGGAAGTGATTCAAAGAGTTTGTGGCCAGGGTGAGAGGGGTCAGAGATGATCTTGCCCGCTCACTTCCTGGCGGGTAACTTTTCAGTAGTGGGTTTCTAGCCCAGAGATGCTTTTATGCTGCCGTGTAGGTTCTATTAATGACATCTAATACCAGATCTCGGGACTGTTTGACTGCTTAACATGAAACAAAATCCTTAATCAGTAACTGAACACAAAAAAATCATTGTGCTTCTCTTCCAGGCAAAAGAAATCAGTGGAATAAAAATCATCACCTACTGCTCTCCGCTGTATTTTGCAAATGTGGAGTTTTTCCGAACGAAAGTGATCAAAAAGGTAAAATATCACCGATTCAAACTCATAGATTAATTTGCACTAAAACGTTGGGATAGTCCATGCCTCAGCTTCCTGCTCTGGCAGCTCGTTCCATACACCCACCACCCTCTGTGAGAAAAATTACCCCTCTGGTCCTCTTTTAAGTCTAACTTCCATTTGGATAAGTTGGCATATTGGGCTAGTAGTCATTCCCTGTATTTCCAACAAAACCCTTCCTATCCATGTATCTTAGTTTAGAGTAACAGCATGGAAACAGGCCCTTCGGCCCACCGAGTCCATGCTGACCATCCTCACACTCGATCTATAATATCCCACTTTTGTCTCCCACATACTAGTCTACTGCCAATTAACAATAGACAATAGACAATAGGTGCAGGAGTAGGCCATTTGGCCCTTCGAGCCAGCACCGCCATTCAATGTGATCATCCCCAATCAGTACCCCGTTCCTGCCTTCTCCCCAATTCCCCTGACTCCGTCAAACCTGCACGTCTTTGGAATGTGGGAGGAAACTGGAGCATCTCACGAGAACCCAAGTGGTCACGGGGAGAACGTGCAAACTCCGTACAGACAGAGCACCTAGTCAGGATTGAACCCGGGTCTCTGGTGCTGTGAGGTAGCAGCTCTACCCGCTGCACCACTGTGCCTCCCCAAATGACTTTCAAAAGTTGTTACTGTATCGACTTCTATAGCTAATTCTGGCAGCTCATTCCAGGTATGGACTACCCTCTGAGTGGAAAGATCGCCCCTGATGTCCCACATAAGTCTCTCACCCTAGGCCCTCCCATTTTATAATCCAGGGGGGAATTAGAAGAATGGGGGGGGGGACCTTGTTGAAACTTACCGCATAGTGTAAGGCCTGGATAGAGTGGATGTGGAGAGGGTGTTTCCACTAGTGGGAGAGTCTAACCTGGGACCAGAGGTCACAGCCTCAGAATTAACAGAGATGAGGAGGAATTTCTTTAGTCAGAGGGTGGTGAATCTGTGGAATTCTTTGCCACAGACGGCTGTGGAGGCCAAGTCAATGGATACTTTTAAGGCAGAGATGGATAGATTATTGATTAGTATGGGTGTCAGGGATGATAGATAAATAGAAACATAGAAAATAGGTGCAAGAGGAGGCCATTCGGCCCTTCGAGCCAGCACCGCCATTCATTGTGATCATGGCTGATCGTCCCCAATCAATAACCCGTGCCTGCCTTCTCCCCATATCCCTTGACTCCACTAGCCCCTAGAGCTCTATCTAACTCTCTTATATCCATCCAGTGACTTGGCCTCCACTGCCCTCTGTGGCAGGGAATTCCATATGGGGAGAAAGCAGGTGAATGGGGTTAGGAGGGAGAGATAGATCAGCCATGATTGAATGAAGTAGTAGACTCGATGGGCCGAATGGCCTAATTCTGCTCCTATCCCAGCCGATCCAACCTTTCCCTACTACTCCCTGCAACCTGTTAGAAATGTATAAAATTCTTAAGGGGTTGGACAGGCTAGATGCAGGAAGATTGTTCCCGATGTTGGGGAAGTCCAGAACTAGGGGTCACAGTTTAAGGATAAGGGGGAAGTCTTTTAGGACTGAGATGTGAAAAACATTTTTCACACAGAGAGTGGTGAATCTGTGGAATTCTCTGCCACAGAAGATAGTTGAGGCCAAAGTTCATTGGCTATATTTAAGAGGGTTAGATGTGGCCCTTGTGGCTAAAGGGATCAGGGGGTATGGAGAGAAGGCAGGGACAGGATACTGAGTTGGATGATCATATTGAATGGCGGCGCAGGCTCGAAGGGCCGAATGGCCTCTACTCCTGCACCTACTTTCTATGTTTCTATGTTTCTAACTCAAGCCTTCGAGTCCTAATGTTCAAGCTTTCGAAAGGCGCGGTGACGATCGCAGCTAAGTCACTCTTTTCTCTCCCGCAGTCGGGGTTCGATCCGGTGAAGGTTCTAATAGCCAAGAAGAAGTACCTCAAAGCTGCAAAGCGAGAAGAACAAGAAATGGATGCCAGAAGACCAAGTAACCTCGTCAACAAGGTATGGTTGATAACGCATAGGCAGTTCTTGGTTGAGATTGACACTCCAGCATTTGGTGTCTATCTTCGGTGTAAACCGGCATCTGCAGTTCCTTCCTACACATGTTCAAGAGGGAACGGCAGATGCTGGAAAATCGAAGGTAGACAAAAGTGCTGGAGAAACTCAGCGGGTGCAGCAGCATCTATGGAGCGAAGGAAATAGGCAACGTTTCGGGCCGAAACCCAGAAGGGTTTCGGCCCGAAACGTTACCTATTTCCCATTTCCTTCGCCCTTGGTTTCGGCCCGAAACGAGGCCCCTTCGCTCCATAGATGCTGCTGCACCCGCTGATTTTCTCCAGCACTTTTGTCAACCTCGCTTCCTACACATCTCGCCATTGTTCCCGATGTTGGGGAAGTCCAGAACAAGGGGTCACAGTTTGAGGATAAGGGGGAAGGAAGTCTTTTAGGACCGAGGTGAGAAAAAAAAAATTCACACAGAGAGTAGTGAATCCGTGGAATTCTCTGCCACAGAAGGTAGTTGAGGCCACAGTTCATTGGCTATATTTAAGAGGGAGTTAGATGTGGCCCTTGTGGCTAAAGGGATCAGGGGGTATGGAGAGAAGGCAGGTACAGGCTACTGAGTTGGATGATCAGCCATGATCATATTGAATGACGAATGGTGCAGGCTCGAAGGGCCGAATGGCCTCTACTACTCCTGCACCTATTGTCTATGTTTCTATGTTTCTATTTCCCCTGCCTCAACTATTTCCTCTGGCAGACACAAGGAATTGCAGATACGCAAAAAAGCTGGAGAAACTCAGCGGGTGCAGCGGCATCTATGGAGCGAAGGAAATAGGTAACGTTTCGGGCCGAAACCCTTCTTGGAATTGCAGAAGCTGGTTTACCAAAAAAAAGACACAAAGTGCTGGAGTAAACTCAACAAAGGTCAAGCAGGCATCTCTGGAGAGGGCAAATGGCCTACTCCTGCACCTATTTACTATGTTTCTATGTTTCTATGTTTCATTCCCCCCCCCCCCTCTTCTGTTGCAGCAAGTGTCCCTGCAGGAGCTGGTGAAGGAGGTGGAGGCGGAGTCGTCCATGGACTGTAACAATAACTCGGTGGACGAATCCCCGCGGATATCCTACATCACGGTCAACACCCCCAACGGGCTCCACGAGAGGATGGACAAGTCCACGTTGGAGGCGGACAACCCCGAAGACCCCATCAAACTCGCCCACCCCATCGTCGACATTCACACCCTCATCCTGGACATGAGCGGAGTGTGTTTCGTCGACCTCATGGGAATCAAAGTCCTGGGAAAGGTGAGCGGCGGGCCAAGCCCTTCAAATGGACGCACCACCGTCAACATTACGCCCCTGGGGCTTAGACCACCGTGTGGTTTGCTCGACTGCGTTGGTCATTGTGTGGCGCAGCGGTTAGAGTTGTCGCCTCACGGCGCCCCGAGACCCGGGCTCGATCCCGACCGCGGGCGCCTGTCGGTACGGAGTTTGCACGTTCCCCCCGTGACCTGCGTGGGTTTTCAACGAGACCTTCGTGAAGAACGTTTGGTGCAAGATAAAGTCTAGTAAAGTCCGATCAAAGAGAGCCTAAGGGCCTCCAATGAGGTAGAAAATAGTCCGCCCTCTAGTTATGATAGGATGACTATAGACAATAGGTGCAGGAGTAGAGGCCATTCAGCCCTTCGAGCCAGCACCACCATTTGTGATCATGGCTGATCATCCACAATCAGTACCCCGTTCCTGCCTTCTCCCCATATCCCCTGACTCCGCTATCTTTAAGAGCCCTATCAAGCTCTCTCTTGAAAGTATCCAGAGAACCGGCCTCCATCGCCCTCTGAGGCAGAGAACTCCACAGACTCACAACTCTCTGTGAGAAAAAAGTGTTTTCTCATCTCCATTCTAGATGCCTTACCCCTTCAGTTGCCTGACAACAGCTGGGGCGAAACTGTCCCTGAATCTGGAGGTGAGCGTTTTCGCACTCCTGTACCTCTTGCCCGATGGGAGAGGGTGTAGTTCTGGTCACTCCATTACAGGAAGGACATGAAGGCTTTGGAGTGGGTGCACGAGTCAAGTCAAGTCAAGTTTATTCGTCACAAACGCATACGAGACGTGCAGTGAAATGAAAAAGTGGCAAATGCTTGCGGATTGTGCCAAAAAACCACAAACAGAATCACATATTCACATATTACATATTTGTGGGAGGGGGAAAAAAAGGTGCAGTGGACTGCTACCTGGATTAGGTGGATTTATCAGACCCTCTCTCACACCTCCCGCTGCTGAAAGACTCATCCATGCCTTCATCTCCTCTCGACTGGACTATTGCAACTCACTTCTCCTTGGCATCAGCTCCACCTACATCAAGCGACTCCAACTGGTCCAGAACGCAGCCGCCCGACTCATCACCCACACCAAATCCTGGCATCACATCACTCCAGTCCTCAAACAATTTCACTGGCTTCCCATCTCCCACCGGATCACCTACAAAATCCTGGTCCTCACCTACAAAGCCCTCCACCATCTGGCCCCCCCCATATCTCACTGACCTCCTCTCCCCCTACCAACCCTCACGGTCCCTCAGATCCACATCAGCCGGTCTCTTCTCCATCCACAAGTCCAACCTTCGCAGTTTTGGGGACAGAGCCTTCTCCAGGGCAGCTCCCAGGCCCTGGAACTCCCTCCCCCAACTGATCCGCAATTCCGTGTCCCTCACATTCTTCCAGTCCCGCCTCAAGACCCATCTCTTCACCTCTGCCTATCCTTAGCCCCACGTCCCCCTCCCTTTTCATCTGTGCTTGAATTGCCTCATACTGTGTTTTGAATTGAATTCTGTCTTTAATTTGTGTACTAGTCATGTCTCTACTATTTATTTCATTCCGCTTACATGTTTTTCCTCTACCTGCTAAATTTTTGTAAGGTGAAAAGGCGCCCATTAATAAAATTTATTATTATTATTATTTATATTTATGTATTCATTTGCTTTTTATCTTATTATTTGTTCTTCTGATTGCTGTCTTTGTTTGCACAGATGTGTTCAAACTACAAGAAGATTGGCGTGACCATTTTCCTAGCTGGTATAAGAGGTGAGAATCTTTAACGTGTCGACTCTGCTCAAATTTGGTTTGGTTTAGTTTAGTTTATTGTCACTGTGAAAAGTTTTTTTGTTGCTTGCTATCCAGTCAGTGAAAAGACAATATATATATGGTATAATATATATATATATATATTATATGTATTTAGTCAATGAATTTTTTTAAGGCAGAGATAGACAGATTCTAGTACGGGTGTCAGGGGTTATGGGAGAAGGGGGTTAGGAGGGAGAGATAGATCAGCCATGATTGAATGGCAGAGTAGACTTGAATGGGCCGAATGGCCTTATTCTGCTCCTATCACTTATGAACTAAGCACGCAGCCTTGAGATGCCCCTGACCCAAAACGTCACCGATACATTTCAGGTAACACGCCCCTCAAAATTAGGCAACAAAAGACAATAGACAATAGGTGCAGGAGGCCCTTCGAGCCAGCACCGCCATTCAATGTGATCATGACTGATCATCCCCATTCAGTAGGTAGACAAAAATGCTGGAGAAACTCAGCAGGTGCAGCAGCATCTATGGAGCGAAGGAAATAGGCAACGTTTCGTCCCGAAACGTTGCCTATTTCCCTTCCCTCCATAGATGCTGCTGCACCAGCTGAGTTTCTCCAGCATTTTTGTCTACCTTCCATTTTCCAGCATCTGCAGTTCCTTCTTAAACATCCGCAATCAGTACCCCGTTCCTGCCTTCTCCCCATATCTCCTGACTCCGCTATCTTTAAGAGCCCTATCTAGCTCGCTCTTGAAAATATCCAGAAAACTGGCTTCCACCGCCCTCTGAGGCGGAGAATTCCACAGACTCACAATTCTCTGTATTGAAAAGTGTTTCCTCATCTCCGTTCTAAATGTCCTACCCCTTATTCTTAAACACCTCTGATAAATCCATTCCACAGTGAAGGAAGAGAGAATCATATGGATATTAGAATATTCAGACATAGAGTGATGGAAACAGGCCCTTCGGCCCAACTTGCCCACACCAACCAACATGCCCCATCTACACTAGTTCCATTTGCCTGCATTTGGCCCATATCCCTCCAAACCTGTCCTATCCATGTACCTGTCCAAATTACTCTTAAAGGTAACAACAGTACCTGCCTCAACTACCTCCACCGACAGCTTGTTCCATACACCCACCACCCTTTGGGTAGAAAGGTTACCACTCAGATTCCTATTAAATCTGTCTTATGCTGAGAGAATGGAGCAGCTGGGCTTGTACACTCTGGAGTTTAGAAGGATGAGAGGGCATCTCATTGAAACATATAAGATTGTTAAGGGCTTGGACACATTAGAGGCAGGAAACATGTTCCCGATGTTGGGGGAGTCCAGAACCAGGGGCCACACAGTTTAAGAATAAGGAGTAAGCCATTTAGAACGGAGACGAGGAAACACTTTTTCTCACAGAGAGTTGTGAGTTTGTGGAATTCTCTGCCTCTGAGTGCGGTGGAGGCAGGTTCTCTGGATGCTTTCAAGAGAGAGCTAGATAGGGCTCTTAAAGATAGCGGAGTCAGGGGATATGGGGAGAAGGCAGGAATGGGGTACAGATTGGGGATGATCAGCCGTGATCACATTGAATGACGGTGCTGGCTCGAAGGGCCAAATGGCCTACTCCTGCACCTATTGTCTATTGTCTATTGTCTATACATTTTTCCTTAAACCTTAAAGCTTCGGCCCAACTTGTCCATGCCGACCAACATGCCCCATCTACACTAGTCCCGCCTGCCCACGTTTGGCAGATATCCCTCCAAACCTGTCCTGTCCATGTATCTGTCTAGTTGCTTCTAGAAACCTTGCGATAGTCCCAGCCTCAACTACCTCCTCTGGCAGCTCGTTCCATAAACCCAACCACTGCCCTTTGCATGATTCAAGATTCAAGAGAATTTATTGTCATGTGTCCCAGATAGGACAATGAAATTCCTGCATTGCTTCAGCACAACAGAACATAACAGGCATAAATAAATAAATACAGCAAAGGGTGTCAGGCACCATTTGTTCCTTTGACGCCCAATGAGTAATGGCACATTAGTTTTCATCGGGTTAATGCTTTGACACTATGAATGTGCAGTTTTAAGTGCTAAAAAGAACACACTACCACCCACCACTATTTATGAGAGGCATATCGCTAATAAATAGCAACTGCACTTTGATTGAACACCTTTGACCGTTGCTTAAGCATGGGAGGATTTTATTGTCATGTTTATATCTCATATAACTTAATAAATGTTAATACACACTGATAATAGGATATTGATTGCGTGCTTGTAAGCAGAATTCTCTGTGCCTTGCCTTATAAGATTATAAGATACAAATAAGATTGTTAAGGGATTGGACACGCTAGAGGCAGGAAACATGTTCCCGATGTTGGGGGGAGTCCAAAACCAGGGGCCACAGTTTAAGAATAAGGGGCAGGCCATTTAGAACGGAGATGAGGAAACACTTTTTCACCCAGAGAGTTGTGAGTATGTGGAATTCTCGGCATCCAATTGGAGGCCAATTTTCTGGATGCTTTCAAGAGAGAGTTGGATAGGGCTCTTAAAGATAGCGGAGTCAAGGGATATCGGGAGGAGGCAGGAACGGGATACTGATGATCAGCCAAGGAAAAAGGAATGTGACTTTTCGGGTCAAGACCTTCTTCAGACGTCCCGACCCAAAACGTCACCCATCATTTCTCTCCAGAGATGCTTGGCTGACCTGCTGAGTTACTGAACAGCAGTTGTAGGGTTTGTAAACCTGGTACTTAATAGTTAATATAAAAAATGTCCAAATTTTTTTTTTTTTAAACGCTCAATGTAGTGCAAAAACAAAACCAAGCACAAAGTCCCTTGTGCCAACTAGACAGTTCATAGACTGGAGTTTAGTTGACGCTCGCAGTGTCAATCAACTGTGTGCGGCACGGTGACACAGCGGTAGAGTTGCAGCCTTAAACCCCTGTCCCACGGTACGAGTTCATTCCACGAGCTCTCCCCGAGTTTGCCCCGATTCGAACTCGGAGATTTACGGTAATGGCCGCTCGTCGGTACTCGGGGCTCTCGTGGACATTTTTCAACATGTTGAAAAATCTTCACCAGTCTTCCCGTGCTTACCTGCCGTTAGCGAGTCTTCCCGAGTACCTGCCGTTAGCGCTAAGAGACGTCCCCGAGCTCCGACGTACCCGCTACGTTCATTCTCCGTACTTACCACGAGTTTGATTTTTTTTAAACTTGGGAGAGCTCTTGGATGGAGCCAGTGACCTGGGTTCGATCCTGACTACGGGTGTATGTTCTCTCCGTGACCTGCGCGGGTTTTTCTCCGAGATCTTCGGTTTCCTCCCAGACGTAAAGGTTTATAGGTTAATTGGCTTGGCATAAATGTTAAAAAGAAATTGTCCCTAGTGTGTTTAGCGTAATGTTAGTCAGTGTGGGTTGCTGGTCTGTGCAGACTCGTTGGGCCGAAGGGCTTGTTTTACACGCTGTGTCTCTAAATTCAAATAAACTAAACGGAACCACTGAGTTACTCCAGCACTGTGCGTTCAGATTCCAACAAGATTTCAGTTCCTTGTGTCTACTCTGGTAATGCTATTACGGTTTTAATTGTTTGGACAAAAATAAATTTCTGACAGTGAACCACTTCAGGAACGCTGGGTACATTACGTACTTGCCTGTTGGCAAAGTCCATCTCAGCAAGTTGCAAACTCACATATTGCCAAACCGCTGTTGAACTCAACACAGAGAGGAAAACATTTCCGGGCAGAATATTTTAATTTAGTTTAGTTTAGAGATACAGCGAGGAAACAGGCCCTTCAGCCCATCGAGTCCACGCCGACCAGCGATCCCAGCACACTAGCCCTATCCTGCGCACACTCGGGACGTTTTTCACACTTATACCAAGCCAATTAACCCACGAACATGTACGTCTTTGGAGTGTGGGGGGAAGCCGAAGATGTCGGAGAAAACCCACGCAGGTCACGGGGAGAACGTGCAAACTCCGTACAGACAGCACCCGTAGTCAGGATTGAACCCCAATCTATGGCGCTGTGAGGCAACAACTCTACTGCTGCACCACCGTTGATATCTAAAGGGCTTCAGTTTATTCTGGCATATTGGAGCATTTTTTTAAATATCAAATGTTTGCTGATGATTTTGATGATGCATGATGTTGCTCCTTCCTTTATGTAGTGTGTTTAGCATAATGTTAGTCAGTGGGGGTCGCTGGTCTGCCCCTGCTCGCATGCCCCTGCTCCTATACTCATACTTTATGAGTATAGGAGCAGGGAGCTTCTACTGCAGTTGTACAGGGTCTTGGTGAGACCACACCTGGAGTATTGCGTACAGTTTTGGTCTCCAAATCTGAGGAAGGGCATTATTGCCATAGAGGGAGTGCAGAGAAGGTTCACCAGACTGATTCCTGGGATGTCAGGACTGTCTTATGAAGAAAGACTGGATAGACTTGGTTTATACTCTCTAGAATTTAGGAGATTGAGAGGGGATCTTATAGAAACTTACAAAATTCTTAAGGGGTTGGACAGGCTAGATGCAGGAAGATTGTTCCCGATGTTGGGGAAGTCCAGGACAAGGGGTCAGAGCTTAAGGATAAGGGGGAAATCCTTTAAAACCGAGATGAGAAGAACTTTTTTCACACAGAGAGTGGCGAATCTCTGGAACTCTCTGCCGCAGAGGGTAGTCGAGGCCAGTTCATTGGCTATATTTAAGAGGGAGTTAGATGTGGCCCTTGTGGCTAAGGGGATCAGAGGGTATGGAGAGAAGGCAGGTACGGGATACTGAGTTGGATGATCAGCCATGATCATATTGAATGGCGGTGCAGGCTCGAAGGGCCGAATGGCCTACTCCTGCACCTAATTTCTATGTTTCTATGTAGTTTAGTTTAGATATACCACATGGAAACAGGTCCTTCGGCCCATTGACCCGTTCACACTAGTTCTATGTTAGCCCACTTTCTCATCCACTCCCTGCACATTAGGGGGCAATTTACAATGGGCCGATTAACCTACAAACCCCGGGATGTGGGAGGAAACCGGAGCACCCGGGGAGAAACCCACGCAGTCACAGGGAGAACGTGCAAACTCCACATGGACATCACCTGTAGTCAGGGTTGAACTCTGATCTGTGCGCATCAGGCACAAGGTCCTGCGGCAACTCAGTAGGACAGGCAGCATCTCTGGAGATTAAAGGATGGGTGATGTTGCAGGTCTGAAGAACAGCCGGAAGGGACCTGACCCTGAAACATCACCTGTCCATTTTACTCCGGAGATGCTGCCTGAGTCGCTGAGTTACTCCAGCACTTGGTGCCTATCTCCAGTACATACCAGCATCTGCAGTTCCCTGCGACACACAGTGGGTTTAAGGGCATGTTTCCGTACTGCAAGTTTAATTCAATCAAAGGTACACAAAAATGCTGGAGAAACTCAGCGGGTGCAGCTGCATCTACGGAGCGAAGGAAATAGGCAACGTTTCGGGCCGAAACCCGTAAGGGTTTCGGCCCGAAACGTTACCTATTTCCTATTTCCTTCGCCATTGGTTTCGGCCCGAAACATCGCCCATTTCCTTCGCTCCATAGATGCTGCTGCACCCGCTGAGTTTCTCCAGCGCTTTTGTCTAGGTGCAGGAGTAGGCCATTCGGCCCTTCGAGCCAGCACCGCCATTCAATGTGATCACGGCAGATTCGTCAGGCAGATTCGAAATTCACTCAAAACTGTAATGTCTCCAGTAATGTCCGATCAAAGATAATCCGAGACTCTCCTATGAGGTAGATCGTAGTTCTGTCAGTCAGTCAGTCACGTTTATTTGTCACATACACATACGAGATGTGCAGTGAAATGAAAGTGGCAATGCTCGCGGACTTTTGTGCAAAAGACAAACAACAAAACAACCAAACAAATTATAAACACAATCATAACACACATATTCTTTTACATAATAGAAGGAAAAACGTTCTGTAGAGTTAGTCCCTGGTGAGAAAGGCGTTTACAGTCCGAATTGCCTCTGGGAAGAAACTCCTTCGGGGCCTTTCTCTAGACGGTTCAGTTGCCTGATAACAGCCGGGAAGAAACTTGTCCCCGAATCTGGAGGCGTGCGTTTTCACACTTCTGTACCTCTTGCCCGATGAGAGAGGGGGGAGAAGAGGCTGCTTCTAATCCTGCCGCTAAATATTTGTTCCAACAGATCAAGTGTTTGAGGATATCGAGACTGGCGGCATGTTTGAAGACCATGGCCTGGAACGCAGTTGTCTCTTCTTGTCCGTGCACGATGCTGTGCTCTACGCGCTGGCCAGCCGTCAGGATGCACCCAAGGAAAAAGTAACCGACTTTTTAAATCATTTTGTTTGAGTTCGAGTTGGACTTTAGTGCATTGTCATGTCTCCCGAGTGTCCCCAAGTGAAAACCTTTCCAGTCAGCGGAAAGACAATACATGATTACAATCGAGCTGTACAGAGTGTGCAGTTTAGTTTAGTTCAGAGATACAGCGCGGAAACAGGCCATTCGGCCCACGCTGACCAGCGAACCCCGCACGCTAATACTATCCCACTAGGGACAATTTACAAATTCACTAAAGGCAATTAGCCTACAAACCGGTACGTTTTTGGAATGTGGGAGGAAACCGGGGGAGGCACCCGGGGGAAGCCCCACGCAGGTCACGGGGAGAACGTGCAAACTCCGTACAGACAGCACCCGTGGTCAGTATCGAACCTGGGTCTCTGGTGCTGTGAGGCAGCGACTCTACCCGCTGCCACCCCTCTGATACAGGATACAGGGAAATAATGGGAACAACTTCTGGTGCAAGATAAAGCCGGCAAAGTCCGATTGGAGATAGTACGAGGGTCTCCAATGAGGTCGATAGCAGCTCAGGACTGCTCGCTAGTTGGTGGTGGGGTGGCTCAGTTGCCTGATAATGTGCTGTTTAAAATATGAAAGAAACCTTTGTCATCGTCCCAGAACAAACAAACCCAATGTTCCTTCAGAATAGAGTGACAGCTAATATAATCCAAATCACCTGGAGCTTTTGTTTTTATTTTAGTTTAGGTTAGAGATACAGCTTGGAAACAGGCCCTTCGGCCCGTCGAGTCCACGCTTGTCATCGATCGCCCCTTCACACTAGTTCCATCTTATCCCCGCTTTCTCATCCACTCCCTACACACTAGGGGGCAATTTGCAGAGGGGCCGATTCACCTACAAACCCGCACGTCTTTGGGATGTGGGAGGAAACCGGAGCACCCGGAGGAAACCCACGCGGTCACAGGGAGGACGTGCAAACTCCACGCACACAGTCAGCTCCCCAGGTCAGGATCGAACCCGGGTCTCTGGCGCGATGAGACAGCAGCTCCACCCGCTGCGTCACTGCACCACCCACTGTAAACAGCAAGAACATAATTCAGAATCTGTTCCTCTTTAGATTGCAGCCTTAAATCTCACCAGTCATTAGTGAATGTTTATCTGTACAAGATAATCTCAATAGTTTCTCTCACTGTTTAAACAATACTTTGAGTACTTTTTTTTTAAACTTGACATTTGAAGCAGAACAGTTATGATGGGGTTGAGAGGGAAAGAAAGATTGGCCATGATTGAATGGCGGATAGACTCGATGGGCCGAACGGCCTAATTCTGCTCCTATCACTTATGAACATGAGAAGTAAGTAAGTAAGTAATTAGAAACACAGAAACATAGAAAATAGGTTGCAGGAGGAGGCCATTCGGTCCTTCGAGCCAGCACCGCCATTCATTGCAATCATGGCTGATCGCCCCAATCAAAAACCCGTGCCTGCCTTCTCCCCATATCCCTTGACTCCACTAGCCCCCAGAGCTCTATCTAACTCTCTCTTAAATCCACCCAGTGACTTGGCCTCCACTGCCCTTTGTGGCAGGGAATTCCACAAGTTCACAACTCTCTGGGTGAAAACGTTTTTTCTCACCTCAGTCTTAAATGACCCCCCCTATATTCTAAGACTGTGTGGCCCCTGGTTCTGGACTCGCCCCACATTGGGAACATTTTTCTGCTGCTGGGCTTCGAGTTTGACTCACAGGAGCACGACACAAGTACACGGAGGTCTGTTGTATCAGCGGAGTTATATGATTAAATAAAATTAAGTGAACAATGTACAGGTGCGTAGATACAGGTGTGCAATGTACAGGTGCTTAGATACAGGTGTGCAATGTACAGGTGCTTAGATACAGGTGTGCAATGTACAGGTGTGTATATACAGGTGTGCAATGTACAGGTGTGTAGATACAGGTGTGCAATGTACAGGTGTGTAGATACAGGTGTGCAATGTACAGGTGTGTAGATACAGGTGTGCAATGTACAGGTGTGCAATACAGGTGTTTAGATACAGGTGTGCAATGTACAGGTGTGTATATACAGGTGTGCAATGTACAGGTGTGTAGATACAGGTGTGCAATGTACAGGTGTGTAGATACAGGTGTGCAATGTACAGGTGTGTAGATACAGGTGTGCAATGTACAGGTGTGTAGATACAGGTGTGCAATGTACAGGTGTTTAGATACAGGTGTGCAATGTACAGGTGTGTATATACAGGTGTGCAATGTACAGGTGTTTAGATACAGGTGTGCAATGTACAGGTGTGTATATACAGGTGTGCAGGTGTGCAATGTACAGGTGTGTAGATACAGGTGTGCAATGTACAGGTGTGTAGATACAGGTGTGCAATGTACAAGTGTGTACATACAGGTGTGCAATGTACAGGTGTTTAGATACAGGTGTGCAATGTACAGGTGTATAGATACAGGTGTGCAATTTACAGGTGTGTAGATACAGGTGTGCAATGTACAGGTGTGTAGATACATGGACAACAGTGCAGAAGAAACATGACCAATGGGTCGACTGGGCTTGTATTCACTGGAATTTAGAAGGATGAGAGGATTTATTCTGGAAACATGGAAAATTCTTAAGGGATTGAACAGACTAGATGCAGGAAACATGTTCCCGAACTCAATGCCGCAGAGGGCTGTGGAGCCCTCTAAAGAAATTCCATCACATCTCCTTTCCAAAGGAACGTCCTTTTAAGCTGGGGTCTATCAGAATCGAACCTGGCTCTGGCGCTGTAAGGTAACGGCTCAAACAGCTGCGCCACTATGCCACCCAGTGTTTGAAACGTAGAAACATAGACAATAGGTGCAGGAGTAAGCCATTCGGCCCTTCGAGCCAGCACCGCCCTTCAATATGATCATGGCTGATCATCCTGAATCAGTACCCCGTTCCTGCTTTCTCCCCATACCCCTCGATTCCGTTAGCCCTAAGAGCTAAATCTAACTCTCTCTTGAAAATATAGAAACGGACATAGAAACATAGGAGTAGGCCATTCGGCCCTTCGAGCCAGCACCACCATTCATTGTGATCATGGGTGTTGAACATCGGTTGAATTGGCCTCCACTGCCTTCTGTGGCAGAGAATTCCACAGATTCACAACTCTCTGGGTGAAAAAGTTTTTCCTCATCTCAGTCCTAAATGGCCTTATACTTCTTATTCTTAAACTGTGTGTGACCCCTGGTTCTGGACTCCCCCCAACATCGGGAACATTTTTCCTGCATCTAGCCTGTCCAATCCTTTCAGAATTTTAGGTGGACAAAAATGCTGGAGAAACTCAGCGGGTGAGGCAGCATCTATGGAGCGAAGGAAATAGGCAACGTTTCGTCCCAAAACGTTGCCTATTTCCTTCGCTCCATAGATGCTGCCTCACCCGCTGAGTTTCCCCAGCATTTTTGTCTACCTTCGATTTTCCAGCATCTGCAGTTCCTTCTTAAATACTTTAAGAATTGTATATGTTTCTATAAGATCTCCTCTCATCCTTCTAAATTCCAGTGGACTGATTTCAAAGTGCTTTGTTGTTTATTTTGTATTCCGTTTCGCCGTCCTTATGGGCTGCTGCTCAGGATATTTCCAGCCCCTTATCAGTGCTGTTTGCCAGCCTTTGTGTCAAGGTGAAATCAAGAACAAATATAGACCTAACAGTTCGACACAAAGGCGTTTGTAGGTTAGATACGGGCTTCAGCAGTTGCGCTCAATATTTCCCCCAAATTGTCGCCAAATTCCGTAGAACTCTTTCAGGACTTCGTCGAGACTCTCCGTAGAACTACGCCTTGGCATAAAGGCCGGCATTCTTGGTTCTTGGTCCTCCAAAATATTCCAAATGGAATTTAAACTGGAGGAGGTGGAGGGAGAGACTTAAGCCAGAAAGGGGTTATTGGGAAGAAAGAGCTACTTTAAATGTAGTTGCATCTGGTCGGGTAACTATAGTTGGGTGGAAGGTACACAAAATTGCTGGAGAAACTCAGCGGGTGCAGCAGCATCTATGGAGCGAAGGAAATAGGCGACGTTTCGGGCCGAAACCCTTCTTCAGACTGATGATTGGTAGGAGATTATTCCGTGCTTTAATTGTGCGGGGGAAGAACGAATTGCTGTACACATCTGTCTTTGTAGCTCAAATTGGATCGAATGCCCTCGTCTGCTCCTAATTGGTTTGGGTTTGGTGTAGGTCTTGTAGTCTATGTCTAGCTGACCATTTAACATTTTGTAAAAACATGTCAAACGGTGAGCTTCACGTGTGTCTTGGGGAGGGTTCCAACCCGACCAGAGAGTTCAGAAGTTTGGTGACATTCGCTTCTCTCTCATAGGCATACAGCACTAATGAGGCGTGGAGAGGGATAGCATTAGTGTGCGGGGATCGCTGGTCGGAATGGACTCGGTGGGCCGAAGGGCCTGTTTCCGCGCTGTATCTCTGAATTAAACTAAAAGTTAAAAGTTTGGGCGAATAGTGTTCGGCGCGGGGCGACGAAATCCACGCCGACCATCGATCGCCTGTTCACACTCGTTCTATGTTATCCCACAATTTCTCATCCGCTCCCCACACACGAGGGGCAGTTTGCAGAGGGCTGATCGACGCACAAAGCCGCACGTCTTTGGGATGCGGGAGGAAACCGCAGCACCCGGAGGAAAACCCACGCAGTCGCAGGGAGAACGTGCAAACTCCACACAGACAGCAACTGAGTCCGCATTGAGCTGGTGGCCCTGGCGCTGCGAGGAGGCGCGCCTACCCCCTGCACCACTCTGCCGCCCGTGCATTCATTTCACCTTTCAGTAAGTTTCATCTGTAAAAACGTGTACCATTGCAGGTCCCAGATGCATCAGCGATCTACATGAACGAAGACGTGTCAAGCGATGAAAACGACGTGAATCAGGATTTGGAACAGGTACGAAACGGTGACACTTTCCCCGCAATGTCCATTGGATACCAGCCTCCCTTCTCCGCTAGAGAATGCTGCCTGCAATAGTGGGTATTTGGCTGCCGGGAGAGGTTAGACAAACTTGCATTGTCTTGGTTTCTCTGGAGCCTGAGGGGGTGGCCTGATGTTGGTGAATGTTATGGACTGAAAATAATGGGAAAGTTGAAGGGAAGGCAAAGAGTTGTCCAGCACAGAAATAGACCCTTCATCCCACCAGGCACATGCTATCCTTTACATCCATCCACACTAGATCCTTCATCCCACCAGCTACATGCAAACCAACCGTCCATCTACACTAGACCCTTCATCCCACCAGGTACATGCTATCCTTTACATCCATCTACACTTAGCTGCGGCACGGTGGCGCAGCGGTAAAATAGCTGCCTCCCAGCGCCAGAGACCCGGGTTCGATCCCGACTACGGGCGCTGTCTGTACAGAGTTTGTGCATTCTCCCCCCGTGACCGGCTTGGGTTTTCCTCCGAGATCTCCGGTTTCCTCCCACACTCCAAAAACGTACGTGCGGGTTTGTAGGTTAATTGGCTCGGTGTAAAAATGTAAAATTGCCCCGGGGTGGGTTGTGTTAGTGTGCGGGGATCGATGGTCGGCCACGGACCCAATGGGCCACGGGGCCTAATTACTGTGCTGTATCTCTAAATTAAACTAAACTAAAGGTTCAATTGAGCTTCATTGCCACGAGTGCACTGCAGGGTGACATTATTTTTGCATTGACCACATTTGCACTGAGTCACGGCCATATTTTGGCACCATGTACAAAATAACTCCAAAGGCTAAATCAAGGGGTTTTAGCAGGCCCTATCAGACGGGGGGGGGGGGGGGGGGGGGGGGGCTGTCTGCTTGGGGGCCATTAAACTTGAGGGGCTTCTGCTTGATCTTAGAAACATAGAAACATAGAAACTAGGTGCAGGAGTGTAGGCCATTCGGCCCTTCGAGCCTGCACCGCCATTCAATATGATCATGGCTGATCATCCAACTCAGTATCCCGCACCTGCCTTCTCTCCATACCCTCTGATCCCCTTGGCCACAAGGGCCACATCTAACTCCCTCTTAAATATAGCCAATGAACTGTGGCCTCGACTACCCTCTATGGCAAAGAGTTCCAGAGATTCACCACTCTCTGTGTGAAAAAAGTTCTCCTCATCTCGGTTTTAAAGGATTTCCCCTTTATCCTTAAGCTGTGACCCCTTTTCCTGGACTTCCCCAACATCGGGAACAATCTTCCTGCATCTAGCCTGTCCAACCCCTAAGAATTTTGTAAGTTTCTATAAGATCCAGCCTCAATCTCCTAAATTCTAGAGAGTATAAACCAAGTCTATCCAGTCTTTCTTCATAAGACAGTCCTGACACCCCAGGAATCAGTCTGGTGAACCTTCTCTGCACTCCCTCTATGGCAATAATGTCTTCCTCAGATTTGGAGACCAAAACTGTACGCAATACTCCAGGTGTGGTCTCACCAAGGAACTGCAGATGCTGGTTTAAACTGATGGCAGACACAAAGTGCTGAAGCAACACAGTGGGGACAGGCAGCATCTCTGGGGAGAAGGAATGGGGGGGCGTTTCGGCAGGAGACCCTTCTTCATGCGTCTTTACCTGTCCATAGAAACACAGCGTTTAGCAGAGCGTAAGATTGTTAAGGGTTTGGACACGCTAGAGGCAGGAAACATGTTCCCGATGTTGGGGGAGTACAGAACCAGGGGCCACAGTTTAAGAATAAGGAGTAAGCCATTTGGAACGGAGACGAGGAAACACTTTTTCTCACAGAGAGTGGTGAGTCTGTGGGCGGTGGAGGCCTGTTCTCTGGATACTTTCAAGAGAGAGCTAGATAGGGCTCTTAAAAATAGCGGAGTCAGGGGATATGGGGAGAAGGCAGGAACGGGGTACTGATTGGGGATGATCAGCCATGATCACATTGAATGGCGGTGCTGGCTCGAAGGGCCGAATGGCCTACTCCTGCACCTAGACAAAAGCGCTGGAGAAACTCAGCGGGTGCAGCAGCATCTATGGAGCGAAGGAAATGGGCGACGTTTCGGGCCGAAACCAAGGGCGAAGGAAATAGGAAATAGGTAACGTTTCGGGCCGAAACCCGGAAGGGTTTCGGCCCAAAACGTTGCCTATTTCCTTCGCTCCATAGATGCTGCTGCACCCACTGAGTTTCTCCAGCAATTTTGTCTACCTTCGATGTTCCAGGTCCCTTCTTAAACTACTCCTGTGTCTATTGTCTATTGTCTATTATTCAGATTCAGATTCAGATTCATTCAGAAAACTTTATTGTCTGTCGTAACAGTAAATCTTCTTGGACGTGGCTCAACATACAGACAGGACAATGTACTGATAAACAAGTCACCCAACACAGATTTCCGCGAGCACACACACACAGTGTGTATCGATCTTAAAAGCAAATATAAAGATTAAAAACTGTTAAAAATAGACAAGATCAAAGTTGTGGACAGGTGTAAAGTGGCAATGCGTCGGGGGTTAATTTGTCCATTGTTCATTTTTTATTTTGTTTTGTATTTAATATTTTTTTAACAAAACAGAACAAAACAAACAAAAAAAAAAACTCTCTGGCGCTCCACCCAAGGACCAGGGACCTTCAAGGGTCTTGGCTGGGGTTGGGAGACTGGTAGAACAGGCTCCCTCTTGAAAATGCTTAACGCTTCGGCAGGGCGAGTCCCTCCCCCCCCGGACAAAACTCGGGAACTATGCGACATGGAGCATTTACAAAGGTGGACAACAGGAAACAAAAAGGGAGGAGAAAAAAAAATAATTATAATTTAAAAAATAATATTAATAAAACTAAGCCGCAAGACATAACAGTATTGGTACAATACACATGGTGCTACACATAGAAACATAGAAACATAGAAACATAGAAATTAGGTGCAGGAGTAGGCCATTCGGCCCTTCGAGCCTGCACCATTCGCCATTCAATATGATCATGGCTGATCATCCGACTCAGTAGTGCAGCAGTAGCTATGGAGCGAAGGAAATAGGCAACGTTTCGGGCCGAATCCCGAAGGGGTTCGGCCCGAAACGTTACCTATTTCCTATGCCCTAGCTTTCATAGAAACATAGACAATAGGTGCAGGAGTGGGCCATTCGGCCCTTCGAGCCTGCACCGCCATTCAATATGATCATGGCTGATCATCCAACTCAGTATCCCATCCCTGCCTTCTCTCCATACCCCCTGATCCCTTTAGCCACAAGGACCACATCTAACTCCCTCTTAAATATAGCCAATGAACTGGCCTCAACTACCCTCTACACATTCATTTTTTATTTAAGCTGTTTATGGCAATGGGAATGAATGAGTTTTTGTGGATGTTTTTCTTGGATAGGGGGGGACTTTATATCGACGGCCTGATGGCAGAAGTTGGAAAGACTTGTGCGGGGGGGGTGGGGTGGATCCTGTGTAATGAGATCCTTGGAGTTGCGGTTGAATGTAGAGGTGGGGGAGTCAGTCATGAAGAAGTATTTTTGCTGTTACGATAATTTGTGCTTCCCCCCCCCCCCCTCACCAACCCCCCCCCAACCCCCCCCCCCCCCCCCACAGGTCATGTTTGGAACAATGTTTGACAATAGCGCTGGAGACCACACGATTCTGTGAACAAACTCAGCGAGCGTGGCGAACAAACGCAAGTGATTTGCCCTCGAAGCCAGAGAGCTCTCGGATCAAAGAACTTGTTCAAATGTGTATTGTCAAGTGCATCGCACTGAGTCGTGATACACAGAGTGATATGGGAAAAAAAAAAAAGGGGGTGTGTGATGTGCTGCGGGCACCAGTTTTTAGTTAAAGACTCTCTTTCTTGGTTGTAGTGAACTATTTCTTATGTTTTAAAAAAAAAAAAAAAAAAAAGCACACAATGGGCCGGCGAATCTTCGAATCGTTTAATTTGGCGCATGTGGAAAAAAAAAAAATATTGTTGTACTTGGTTGAGATATCCCTGCTGAGTGACTGGTATCAGCGAAATCTCCGCCCAAGTGATGCTGGCGCTGGAAGTGTCACTTCCTTTCTTCCTCGGTTGTTTCCCCCCAGGCTGGAGTTTGATTTGCTCCCACTGTCTGGGTTATTCTTCTTCTTCTTCTCGTTTCGTGTGGCCTGTGGCGTGCACAGCCTAAAGTTGTTGGACAACTTGTTCTATTTGATCTTCCGTTTTGTGCACGCCGAGTTGATTGCATTAGTGGAAGCGGGGCGGGAAACATCACGTGAAGGTTGCAATCTTCCAACCCCCTCTGGGTTCCGTCGAGGGACCCCCAAGCCTCTGCCGCTGGGGTCGGTGCTTAATTGGGAAGGACAAGTGCATTGTTTGCGAGATGGACCACCAACCAACCCCCCCCCCCCCCCCCCCCCTCCCCCCCCCTCTCTGGCTCTCCACCCAAGGACCAGCGGCCCTCAAGGGTCTCGGCCGGGGGTTGGGAGACTGGTAGAACAGGCTCCCTCTTGAAAATGCTTAACGCTTCGGCAGGGCGAGTCCCCCCCCCCCCCAAGCCAGGACAAAACTCGGGGACTATTTCAGCCCGAGGTGGGTGGGTGGCAAACTTGCCACATGGAGCATTTACAAAGGTGGAGAAACTCAGCGGGCGCAGGCAGCAGCATCTATGGAGCGAAGGAAGGAAATGGGCGATGTTTCGGGCCGAAACCAAGGGGGAAGGAAATAGGAAATAGGTAACGTTTCGGGCCGAAACCCGGAAGGGTTTCGGCCCGAAACGTTGCCTATTTCCTTCGCTCCATAGATGCTGCTGCACCCGCTGAGTTTCTCCAGCACTTTTGTCTACCTTCGATTTTTCCAGCATCTGCAGTGCCTATACAAAAGAATCGAGTGAATGGGTTAGTTAGTTAGTTAGTTAGTTGAGGTTGTGTATGTGGCCACCACACACACACACACACACACACACACACACACACACACACACACACACACACACACACACACACACACACACACACACACACACACACACACACACACACACACACACACACACACACACACACACACACACACAGCCACAATTCCAACAAGGCTCCTATTCTGTCGGCCAACATTGGTCAGGATGTCCACATGGTCGGACTTACGCTGCCCTCGGGGTTGTTCTTCCCACTGGGATACCAATAAGTGCGGGTCCCACCACCGATTTTCATCCGGACAAAAATCACGAGAGCGCACTTGAAATCCACCACACACCCCCCCACCCACCTCCCCCTCACCCCCAAAATGTGGCCCCAAGGCCGGGTGAGGTGGTCGACCTCGACCCCATCGGGACATCCGCGGCAGATGTTTGCAAGATGGACCACCAACCAACCCCCCTCTCTGGCGCAGATCCGTTCCCGTAGCCGACTTTGCGGGCCGGGATCTCCGCTGCCGAGGCGGGACGTCCCGGTACCGCTGGGACCCCCATCGGTGGCCGTGACCTCCGTTGGTCCGCCAACGCGGACAATCCGGGAAGGCTCTGGGAAACAAGGGAAATCGGTGGTGGGCCCGTGTATTTACGTCCTTGCTTAGTCTAGAAAGCCAGCTCACACACAATATCCCAATGGAGATCAGTTAGTTAGTTACCTACGGTGGCAGCAGCGGGTAGAATTTCCGCCTCACAGCGCCAGGGACCCGGGTTCGATCCCGACCACGGGTGCTGTCTGTACGGGGTTTGTACGTTCTCCCCGTGAACTGCGTGGGTTTTCTCTCCGGGTGCTCCGGTTTCCTCCCACACTCCACAGACTCACATGTTTGTAGGTTAATTGGCTTGGCAACATTGTAAATTGTCCCCTAGTGTGTGTGGGGATCGCTGGTTGGCAAGGACTAGCTGAACTGGGCTGAAGGGCCTGTTTCCACACTGTATCTCTAAACTAAACTAACTCAGGGCACTCTGAGGTTCCTCATGGGTCATGGATAAGGGGCACACATCCTCCACGCTACTTGGAAGAGCATTTAAAAGATGCTGGAGTTTAAATGATTTCTGGGAAGGAACTGCAGATGCTGGTTTACACCAAAGACAGGCACAAAGTGCTGGAGTAACTCAGCGGGACAGGCAGCATCTCTGGAGAGAAGGAGGAATAGGTGACGTTTCGGGTTGAGACCCTTCTTCAGTGGAGATTGGGCATGTTGGTCGGCAGGGGTAGGTTGGGCCGAAGGGCCTGTTTCCACACTCCATGGCTCTATAACGGCATTCCTGCTGTTTGGAAAAAAACAGGGAATGGTTGTGGAATCATCAATAGTGGCTCGGCGGGTGGTGCTGCTGCTTCACAGCGCCAGAGACCAAGAGGGAGTTTGCACGCTCCCTCCGTGACCTCACAAAGACGTGCGGCCTTGTGGGTTAACTGGCTCAGTGGATGAAAAAGTTGGTCAACATAGGAGTAGTGTGAAGGGCTGATCGCCGGACAGCATGGACTCGGTGGGCCGAAGGGCCTGTTTCCAAGTTAGATCTTACAATGAATCCAAAACAAAACTCATGTCTTTGTCAGCTGTCTCCTGAATTCAGTCTGAAGAAGGGTCTCGACCCGAAACGTCACCTCCAGAGATGCTGCCTGTCCCGCTGAGTTACTCCAGCATTTTGTGTCTGTGTCCTATTCATACCAACCCCCCACCCCCCCACCTCTCCTCCTACAAGTGACTCGGCACTAAGGCCATCCAGTGTGGCCAGGGTTGGTTGTGGTGAAGTAATTGCATTGGGCGCCTTCCTTAAACTTTTTACGTGGCTGATATGCAGAAGATCCTCAATTAAGCACCATTGTCGCGGGCTAACTTTGGAGACAAACCTCGAAAAGTCATTCTCTCGTTTGTCGTTGTCCACCCGGTCTCAAAGTTAGCTGAACGGACAAAGCATGAAATGAATAGGGCTATGTCATATCCATAATTATGAAGGACATCATTACTTAAAGTAATAAATCAATGTATTGCTGCATTCCAATGTAAAAAATACTTGCGACTGTTATTTAACTGATAAATACTATTATATGCTCATGAAATATTAATAAATATAATATATTACCAAGATCCCGTGCGTCATTATTCTGTAAGGTGGCATTTGTAAGGTGGCACTTGCCCAATCTTTCACAAAGGGGCATTTGTGGTGAATCTGTGGAACTCTCTGCCACAGAAGGTAGTTGAGGCCACACGGTTCATTGGCTATATTTAAGAGGGAGTTAGATGTGGCCCTTGTGGCTAAAGGGGTCAGGGGGTATGGAACGAAGGCAGGTACGGGATACTGAGTTGGATGATCAGCCATGATGATATTGAATGGCGGTGCAGGCTCGAAGGGCCGAATGGCCTACTCCTGCATCTATTTTCCATGTTTCCAAGACTTTACCATATGGGATGTCTATACTACACATTTCTGAATCAGTATCTTCTGCAGGTAGACAAAAGTGCTGGAGAAACTCAGCGGGTTCAGCAGCATCTATGGAGGGAAGGAAAAACATTTCGAAAAATGTTGCCTATTTCCTTCGCTCCATAGATGCTGCTGCACCCGCTGAGTTTCTCCAGCTTTTTTGTGTACCTTCGATTTTCCAGCATTTGCAGTTCCTTCTTAAATGCCTTTATTTGTCGTTGTAAGCACTGCATATAACAAAATTGTTGTTGCCACTCCATTGGTGCATAATATATAAACATAAAAACACAGGACACAATTTTAAAAACAATGTTTTTACTAGAATTTAGAAGATTGAGGGGGGATCTTATAGAAACTTACAAAATTCTTAAGGGGTTAGACAGGCTAAATGCAGGAAGATTGTTCCCGATGTTGGTGAAGTCCAGAACAAAGGGTCACAGTTTAAGGATAAGGGGAAATCGTTTAGGACTGAGATGAGAAAAACTTTTTTCACACAGAGAGTGGTGAATCTGTGGAATTCTCTGCCACAGAAGGTAGTTGAGGCCACAGTTCATTGGCTATATTTAAGAGGGAGTTAGATGTGGCCCTTGTGGCTAATGAGATCAGGGGGTATCAAATCTGGAGTATGGTGTACAATTTTGGTCGCCCAATTATAGGAAGGATGTCAACAAAATAGAGAGAGTACAGAGGAGATTTACTAGAATACTCAGAGAGTGGTAGCGGTGTGGAATGAGCTTCCAGTGGAAGTGGTGGAGGCAGGTTCATTGGTATCATTTAAAAATAAATTGGATAGGCATATGGATGAGAAGGGAATGGAGGGTTATGGTATGAGTGCAGGCAGGTGGGACTAAGGGGAAAAAAAATTTGTTCGGCATGGACTTGTAGGGCCGAGATGGCCTGTTTCTGTGCTGTAATTGTTATATGGTTATATGGTATGGAGAGAAGGCAGGTACAGGATACTGAGTTGGATGATCAGCCATGATCATATTGAACGGCGGTGCAGGCTCGAAGGGCCGAATGGCCTACTCCTGCACCTATTTTCTATGTTTCTATGTTTCTATGTTAAAAACTAGGTATTAAAGATGTAAGTGTACATGGTGATAGTAAAAGTTAGCAGCTTGGAAGGGTGCAGCATGAATAATACTCAGTGTTTTTCCATGTTGAGTGCGAAGTTGCTTTGGGGAAGAAAGTGTCTCTGAGTCTGGAGGTGCGTGACCTTTTGGCTGACTTGTAACGCCTGCCAGGGGTTAAAGGTGGTGACTGGGGTATGTGGAGCCTTTGATGGTGTTAGTGGCTCTGCTGAGGAGGCAATATCCTCCAGCGCGGGCAGTGGGCAGCCGGTGATTCTCTCACCACTGCCTGGAGCGCTTTCTTATCTGCAGCAGAGCAGCCTGCATACCACACTGACATGCAATATGTCAGTAGACTCTCAATGGTCACCCGGTAGAAGGCCACCAGCAGCTTCTACTTGGTGTTGTGCCTCCCGAGCAATCTCTTTGGTCCGAGCGCGATTGAGTGAAGGGTTTATCGGAGGAGCCGCTGGTTATCTGCAAACAAGTCTACGTGATTGAAACCACGCGCGTTCCCTTCAAGGCCAGTGGAGATCGCACAACCGCACCCAGCACAGACAAACCCCATGGTCAAATCTAAAATACAGGCACAGGTTGAGGTGCAAGCATTCGCCGAGACTGATAACAGCTGGAACCCGACCTAAACAAAACAAAATAAAAAATCCCTCTGTAACTTTGGCCAAGAAATATTTCTGAACCTTCCTGGAATCAGTGGCGGAAACAATTTGTTTTACAACTTCATCAAATACACATTTCCGCCTAACTTATCCTTGATATATTTCTGGGAAAGTTTGTCAGTGTTATTCTCCAGTGATTTATTTGTGTAGAACTGAATAATAGGATTAGATAAGGAGCAACCTAGTACTATCCATATTAGTGGATTAGTGGATTAGTCTGAAGAAGGGTTTCGGCCCGAAATGTCGCCTATTTCCATCGCTCCATAGATGCTGCCGCACCCGCTGAGTTTCTCCAGTATTTTTGTCTACTATCCATATTAGTTTACTTTAGTTTAGAGTTACAGGGCGGAAACAGGCCCTTCAGCCCACCAAGACCAGCAATCCCCATACTACCCTACACACTATCCTACACACACTAGGGACAATTTACAATTTTTACTAAGCATAGAAACATAGAAAATAGGTGCAGGAGTAGGCCATTCGGCCCCTCGAACCTGCACCGCCATTCAATATGATCATGGCTGATCATCCAACTCAGTATCCTGTACCTGCCTTCTTTCCATACCCCCTGATCCCTTTAGCCACATCTAACTCCCTCTTAAATATAGCCAATGAACTGTGGCCTCAACTACCTTCTGTGGCAGAGAATTCCACAGATCCACAACTCTCTGTGTGAAAAAGGTTTTTCTCATCTCGGTCCTAAAAGACTTCCCCCTTATCCTTAAACTGTGACCCCTTGTTCTGGACTTCCCCAACATCGGGAACAATCTTCCTGCATCCAGCCTGGCCAACCCCTTAAGAGTAACTCAGCGGGACAGGCAACATCTCTGGAGAGAAGGAATGGGTGACATTTCTGGTCGAGACCCTTCTTCAAAACCCACGCTGAGTTCCTCCGGCGTTTTGTGACTGTCTTCGGTTTAAAACAACACCTGCAGTTCCTTCCTACACATTTGTCCAGAGATGTTGCATGGCCCGCTGAGTTACTCCAGTACTTTTGTCTCGTCCTTCGCTGAAAATACTGACAGTTTCACCCTGATCGAGGGAGAAAATGTCGAGCTGCTACCAAGTTTTTTGTCAATGGAAAAAGAGGAATTAGGCTATGAATTTGCAGTGATATATACAGTATACACTTTCCAAAGATAGACACAAAAAGCTGGAGTAACTCAGCGGAACAGGCAGCATGTCTGGAGGTGACGTTTTGGGTCGAGACCCTTCTTCGGACTCAAACCCGAAACGTCACCCATTCCTTCTCTCCGCAGATGCTGCCTGTCCCGCTGAGTTACTCCAGCATTTTGTGTCTATCTTCGGTTTAAACCAGCATCTGCAGTTCCTTCTTATGCATTTTCCAAGTTAGGTAGGACCTTCATTGTTCCTAGATGCTAAAAAGAAGCCACAGTTTCCACAAGTCTCTGACCAACCCGCCTACTTTGCAGTTGGTAGCCATAATATTTATTGAGCTACTTGGCTGCAGTTCGGCTGCGGTAACTTGGGTATGTGGTGGGTTTATTGCTGTGGCTTCCTACAAGGGCCACGTGGTTAACCAGGGAGGAACACGTCAAGGTGGGAGATCCATGGAGGGTGAGATTTCCTCATGAAAGTGGTTGGAAACTTAAGTTCTAGGAGCAGAATTAGGCCATTCGGCCCATCGAGTCTACTCCGCCATTCAATCTTGGCTGGTCTATCTCTCCCTCTCAGCCCCATTCTCCTGCCTTCTCCCCATAACCCCTGACACCCGTACTAAACAAGAATCTATCTATCTCTGCCTTAAATGTGCCCATTGACTTGGCCTCCACTGCCATCTGCGGCAATGAATTCCACAGATTCACCACCCTCTGACAAAAGAAATTCCTCCTCATCGGCACGTCTTTGGAGCGTGGGAGGAAAGCAAAGTTCTCGGAGAAAACCCACGCAGGTCACGGGGAGAACGTGCAAACTCCGTACAGACAGCGCCCGTGGTCAGGATCGAACCCGGGTCTCTGGCGCCGTAAGACAGTAATGTTTCCTGTCCCACTTAGGAAACCTGAACGGAAACCTCTGGAGACTTTGCGCCCCACCCAAGGTATTCCGTGCGGTTCCCGGAGGTTGCAGGTGGTTGCCGGAGGTTGCAGGTAGTGGAAGCAGGTAGGGAGACTGACAAAAACCTCCAGGCTCCTGTACCTTCTTCCAGGTGACTGGGATGAAATGAGAGCGTGGTCAGGGTGGTGTGGGTCTCTGATGATGCTGGCTGCCTTTCTGAGGCAGCAACTGCTGTAGTTCCCTTCGACATTGAGGAAGTCAATAGACAATAGACAATAGGTGCAGGAGTAGGCCATTCGGCCCTTCGAGCCAACACCGCCATTCAATGTGATCATGGCTGATCATCCCCAATCAGTACCCCGTTCCTGCCTTCTCCCCATATCCCCTGACTCCACTATCCTTAAGAGCCCTATCTAGCTCTCTCTTGAAAGTATCCAGAGAACCGGCCTCCACCGCCCTCTGAGGCAGAGAATTCCACAGACTCACCACTCTCTGTGAGAAGAAGTGTTTCCACGTCTCCGTTCTAAATGGCTTACCCCTTATTCTTAAACTGTGGCCCCTGGCCCTGTACTCCCCTAACATCGGGAACATGTTTCCTGCCTCTAGCGTGTCCAAACCCTTAATAATCTTATATGTTTCAATGAGATACCCTCTCATCCTTCTAAACTCCATAGAGTACAAGCCCAGCTGCTCCATTCTCTCAGCATATGATAGTCCCGCCATCCCGGAATTAACCTTGTAAACCTACGCTGCACTCCCTCAACAGCAAGAATGTCCTTCCTCAAATTAGGTCAGTACCCGCGATGGATTGAGGTTCACGAGATTGAGCCCTGGGATGGCGGGACTGTCATATGAGGAAAGATTGAAAAGACTAGGCTTGTATTCACTGGAGTTTAGCAGGATGAGGCAAAATGTTCCCAAAGTTGGGCGAGTCCAGAACCTGGGGCCACAGTCTTAGAATAAAGGGGAGGTCATTTAAGACTGTGAGAAAAAACTTTTTCTCCCAGAGAGTTGTGAATTTGTGGAATTCCCTGCCACAGAGGGCAGTGGAGGCCAAATCACTGGATGGATTTAAGAGAGAGTTAGATAGAGCTCTAGGGGCTAGTGGAGTCAAGGGATATGGGGGGAAGGCAGGCACGGGTTATTGATTGGGGACGATCAGCCATGATCACAATGAATGGCGGTGCTGGCTCGAAGGGCCAAATGGCCTCCTCTTGCACCTATTTTCTATGTTTCTATGGACTGGGCAGTGTCCACCCCTTATTGTCATGTCCTTTGTGCCTGATTTCTACTTGCTCTGACCAAACCCGTCGCAATCTGCTACCAATTAAATAGGACGTAAACAAGATGGCACAAGGATGTAACTGTGTTAAGGTCAGTCTGATGTTCCATAGCTCCAAGCAAACTCATTCCAGAAATGCAACACACATGTTATTCAGTTGTTGATGCATATGGAAAATATTCACTGACAGAGATTAAGACATAAGGAATCTGGGCAAGATTCTAGGAAAAATAGCAATTGCAGTTGAAGTGGAGTTGAGTTTAGAGATACAGTGTATAAACAGGCCCTTCAGCCCACTGAGTCCCGTGCCGACCAGCGATCCCCATACACTAACACTATCTTAGAGACAATTTATAATTTTTTGAAACGTTGAAATCAATTAATTTACAAACCTGCACGTCTTTGGTGTGTGGGGAGAAACCGGAACTCTACTGCTGTAACACCCTGCTGCCCTCCAGAGAGATAAACTGACCCACTATATGAGGACCATACGGAACGAGGTTGAGGCAGGGACTATCGCAACATTTAAGAATCATTTAGACTGGTACATGGATAGGACAGGTTTAGAGAGACATGGGCCAATAGCAGGCAGGTGGGACTAGTGTAGATGGGACTGAAGAATGTTCTCGACCCGAAACGTCACCTATTCTTTTCCTCCAGAGATGTCGCCTGGCCCGCTGAGTTATACTGTATTTGCCTCCACAAGGTAGACTTTCAGCTTCCTAAAATGGGGGGAAATACATCCCACCCTGTCCGGTCTCTCCTTAGAACTTAAAGGGCCTGTCTCACTTGGGCGTAATTTGCGCGCCATTAACGCAACATCATTTAAGCGTCATGACGTGCACGTGATGCGCACCAGGCGTGCATTACGCGTGCACGGTGCGCGGTGACATAGGCAGTGACACGTGGTCGCGCACGGCGCCCCATGATTTTGGGATTCACAAACGTGTCACGTAAGTGGCGGGCGAAGATTTCGTGAATCCCAAAATCCTGCACACGTCACGGGCGCGTCATGACGCGTAAATGATGTCACGTGAATGACGCGCAAATTACACCCAAGTGGGACAGGCCCTTAAGCCTGCCGGTCCTCGTAGTCTGAAGAAGGCTAGCGGTCTGAAAAATTGTCTCGATCCAAAACGTCACCGATTACTTTTCTCCCGAGATGCTGCCTGACCCACTGAGTTACTCCAGCATTTTGTGTCCAATCTTCAGAGTAGATTGGACATGTTGGTCGGTGCGGGCAAGGTGGGCCGAAGGGCCTCCTTCCACTTTGTGTGACTCTATGATTCTGCCACAACAACTTAAAATGACCATTGACTGCAGTCGCACGGAGGACTGTGCAATTAAAACTCCCCCTTGGCAACGACTCCCACATCCTGAAACCAATAAAACACGAGTTAATGACGCAAAGAGTCATTCAGAATAGTTCTGGAAGTCAATTTCCGGAAATAAATTAAATGTGTCCACCTAAATAGCACATTTAATTTGCATCTCTGACCGTTCTCAATTGAAGTGCGTCTTGGCACAATGGCCTGCATTGTGAGTACACGGTGCCTTTAACTGTGTTTTGAGTTTAAAATAAAAATTCCTTAGCAAATTCGGAATCGGGCCCGAATCAAAATCATTGCGTGGGAGGGTGATATTTATCCCGTGTGTTACTCCAGCAGCATAAATGTTTCCATTCAGGCTGAGAGAGTGGAATGTGGAGAATTCCACGCAGAGAATCGCAGAGTTGGAGTCAACAGGGCGATGACTGGAGGGGTGGGGGGGGAAGGGGGGGGGGGGGGGGGAGGGGGGGGGAGGGGGGGGGGGGGGGGGGGGGGGGTACATGAGAGACGTTCTCTCCAGAGAGAGAAGGAGGGAAATAATTCAGAGCTCATAGCTTATTTGTTGTCATGTTTAATAGCCTGATGGATGTGGGGGAGAGGCTATTCCTGAACCTGGACGTTGCAGTCTTCAGGCTCCTGTGCCTTCTTCCTGATGGCAGTGGTGAGATAAGTGTGTGGCCAGGATGGTGTGTGGGGTCTTTGATGATGCTGGCTGCCTTTTTGAGGCAGCGACTACGATAGATCCCTTTGACGGTGGGGAGGTCAAAGCCGGTGATGGACTGGGCAGTGGTCACAACTTTTTGTAGTCTTTTTCGCTCCTGTGCCAACCGTGTCAGGCCCCGATGCAACCGGTCAGTGGTGTGCAGAAGGGTCTCGACCCGGAACATCATCCGCCCCTTCGATCCATTGATGCTGCTTGTCTATCTGCAGTGTAAACCAGCAACTGAAGTTCCCTCCTCCAGATACTTTCTACAGTGGCGCAGCGGGTAGAGTTGCTGCCTCACAGCGCTCGCAGCACCGGAGACCCAGGTTCGATCCCGACCACGGGTGCTGTCTGTACGGAGTTTGTACACTCTCCCCGTGACCTGCGTGGGTTTTCTCAGAGACAATAGACAATCGACAATAGGTGCAGGAGTAGTCCATTCAGCCCTTCGAGCCAGCATCGCCATTCAATGTGATCATGGCTGATCATCCACAATCAATGCCCCGTTCCTGCCTTCTCCCCATATCCTCTGACTCCGCTATCTTTAAGAGCCCTATCTAGCTCTCTCTTGAAAACATCCAGAGAACCAGGCCTCCACCGCCCTCTGAGGCAGAGAATTCCACAGACTGACAACTCTCTGTGAGAAAAAGTGTTTCCTCGTCTCCGTTCTAAACCTTCAGTTTCCTCCCACACTCCAAAGCTGATCAATTGGCTTGGTGTAAATGTAACAACGAAACTGAACCACCTTCAGTGTAAAGAACTTGCCCCGACCATCATCAGTGGCATGTCCAGTCTCTGGACTTCTGAGAAAGCTGTGTTGTTGGCACGCATTCTATAAACTCAATCCCATTCCCACATTCCTCCACACACTCAATCGGGCACTGAATCTAACGGAAAGACCCCTTCACCCGACTGGAGCCAGTTGAAGTCTTGCCCAAATTCTTGTGCTTGATCTCCATCGACTATCTTGCATTGCGGGCGCCCAATACCTCAACACAGCCTGGTCAAGTTGTGGCATTGAATTCCACGAGACTGCCAGACTGATTCCTGGGATGTCAGGACTTTCATATGAAGAAAGACTGGATAGACTCGGCTTGTACTCGCTAGAATTTAGAAGATTGAGGGGGGGATCTTATAGAAACATACAAAATTATTAAGGGGGTTGGACAGGCTAGATGCAGGAAGCTTGTCCCCGATGTTGGGGAAGTCCAGAACAAGGGGTCACAATTTAAGGATAAGGGGGAAGTCTTTTAGGACCGAGATGAGGAAAACATTTTTTCACACAGAGAGTGGTGAATCTCTGGAATTCTCTGCCACAGAAGGTAGTTGAGGCCACAGTTCATTGGCTATATTTAAGAAGGAGTTAGATGTGGCCCTTGTGGCTAAAGGGATCAGGGGGTATGGAGAGAAGGCAGGTACAGGATACTGAGTTGGATGATCAGCCATGATCATATTGAATGGCGGTGCAGGTTCGAAGGGCCGAATGGCCTATTCCTGCACCTATTTTCTATGTTTCTATGAAAGCTAGGGCATAGGAAATAGGTAACGTTTCGGGCCGAACCCCTTCGGGATTCGGCCCGAAACGTTGCCTATTTCCTTCGCTCCATAGCTACTGCTGCACTACTGAGTTGGATGATCAGCCATGATCATATTGAATGGCGAATGGTGCAGGCTCGAAGGGCCGAATGGCCTGCACCTATTCTCTATTTTCTATGTTTCTATGAAATTGCATTTTCTACAGTCTTACATTACAATTATAATTTTACCTGTTAAATCTTTCCCCTCTCACCCTAAATCTATATTAAGAAATAAGCTGAAGTGCAGCTTTAACCTTGGAGCTGTTGTCCCCAAAGGACTGAAGAAGTTAACAGCAAGTAGCTTTTTATTGATCATTTTCACCATGTTTTTGTTGGACACGGTGAGATGTCATTCAACGAGATCAACATATGAAGCGTAACACGTTGTTAACACATGCTGAAACACTCACAAACATTTACATCCGCCACCACCTGAGAACTTGTCGACACACTTTGCTCAACACAAAGTTCATACGTTCATGTCCACAAGACATTGGAGCAGAATGAGGCCATTTGGCCCGTTGAGTAGATGCCACCCACCATGCCACTAGTTTTGGTTCCACTCATAGAAACATAGAAACATAGAAACATAGAAAATAGGTGCAGGAGTAGAGGCCATTCGGCCCTTCGAGCCTGCACCGCCATTCAATATGATCATGGCTGGTCATCCAACTCAGTATCCCATCCCTGCCTTCTCTCCATACCCCCTGATCCCTTTAGCCCCAAGGGGCACATCTAACTTCCTATTAAATATAGCCAATGAACTGTGGCCTCAACTACCATCTGTGGCTGAGAATTCCACAGATTCACCACTCTCTCTGTGTAAAAAATGATTTTCTCATCTCGGTCCTAAAAGATTTCCCCCTTATCCTTAAACTGTGACCCCTTGTGAGAGTCTAGGACCAGAGGCCCTAGCCTCAGATTAAAAGGGGCTTAGAAGAATGAGGGGAGTAGACTTGATGGGCCGAATGGCCTAATTCTGCTCCTAGAACATATGAACTTATGAACATTCAATCATGGTGGATCTATCTTTTCCTTAGTTTCATTTCATTGGTTCTAAATGTGTAAGAAAGAACAGCAGATGCTGGTTTAAATCATAGGTTGACTCAAAACGCTGGAGTGACATCATGGGGTGAGGCAGCATCTGTGGAGAGAAGGAATGGGCGATGTTTCGGCCATTCTTCGGACTGAAGAAGGGTCTCGACCCAAAACGTCGCCTATTCCTTCTCTCCGTAGATGCTGCCTCACCCGCTGAGTTTCTCCAGCATTTTTTGTCCACCTTCGATTTTTCCAGCGTCTGCAGTTCTTTCATACGCATAATAGGATCACATATGAATTATGATCAAATTATACGTGTGAATTAGTGGCATTAATCAACAGATATAATTTTGAGAGGCCGATACACTGAATGAGTGAGTGAATGAATGAATGAATTAATTAATCACTCAATTGATTAATTGATTGATTAATTAATGAGTGAGTGAATGAGTGAGTGAGTGAATGAATGAATGAATGATTGAGTGAATGAATGAATGAATGAATAAATGAGTGAGTGAATGAATGAGTGAATGAATGAATGAGTGAATGCTTGAATGAATGAATGAGTGAATGAATGAGTGAATTAGTGAATGAATGAGTGAATTAGTGAATGATGAGTGAATTAGTGAATGAATGAGTGAATTAGTGAATGAATGAATAAGTGCATGAATGAATGAGTGAGTGAATGAGTGAATTAGTGAATGATGAGTGAATTAGTGAATGAATGAATAAGTGCATGAATGAATGAGTGAGTGAATGAATGAATGAGTGAGTGAGTGAGTGAATGAGTGAGTGGTGAGTGAATGAATGAATGAGTGAGTGAGTGAATGAGTGAATGAATGAATGAATGAATGAATGAATTAATGATGAGTGAATGAATGAGTGAATGAAGTGAGTGAATGAGTGAGTGATGATGAGTGAATGAGTGAATGAATGAGTGAATGAGAGTGAATGAGTGAATGAATGAATGAGTGAATGAGTGAATGAATGAGTGAGTGACTGAATGAGTGAATGAGTGAATGAATGAATGAGTGAGTGAATGAAAGAATGAATGAAGACTTTATGGTCACATACGACAATTCGCAGTGAAATTCTTTGCTTGTATACCTACGGTATGCAAATACTCGCTCATTATGGGCACTTTTCTAGTTTAGAGGGGTTTTGTTTTTTCCTTTTTTCTCTTCTTTTTTCTTTTTTTTCTTTTTATCTTTTTGTTTTTTTTTATATACAAGTTTTCTTTTAAATATCTTGGAATCTTGGAAACTTTATTGTCATTCGGACCTTTCGGTCTGAACAAAATTCCGTTGCCTTGCAGTCATACACATAATAAAATAACAAAACACACAATAAACACAAATTTAACTTCCACCACAGTGAGCTCACCAGACACCTCCTCACTGTGGTGGAAGACAAAAATCTTAAGTCTATATTAATTTAATCTTAACTATATTTACATATATTGGTCTATATTCAATGTGTATTTTGACACTGGAGACATATTTAAGGTTATACCTGTAATAAATGTAATCCCGATCCCTAGGTATGTTATGCTTCCTGTTATGTTTATCATTATTCTTTTTTTTGTTGTTTTGTTTTTTTTTGTTGTTTGAAAAAAAACGAATAAAAAGATTTTGAAAAGAAAAAAGAAAGAAAGAAAGAAAAAGAAAGAAGGAAAAAGAAAGAAAGAAAAAGAAAGAGAAGAAAGAAAGAAAAGAAAGAAAGAAAAAGAAGGAAAAAAAAAAGAAAGAAAGAAGAAAGAAAAGAAAGAAAGAAAGAAAGAAAGAAAGAAAGAAAGAAAGAAAGAAAGAAAGAAAAGAAAGAAAGAAAGGGCACTTACAGAGTTAAAAAGTATCCCCCCCCCGCCAGGTCCCACTGTGTACCCACCCTCACGGTGCCCCCCCCCCTCCCCCCCTCCCACGGTGCCCCTCCCCCCCCCCCCCCCCCCCACACGCCAGGTCCTCCATTGGCCATTCTTCTTCCCCCTCCCTGCAACCCCCACTCTGATGATTATTGGGGGTCAACCTTAGATGAGGAATCCGTGATTCCCAGAATGATGGGGAACAGAGGGAAGTTGTTAGGGAGATGCATCAGGGGCGGATCACATCGCTGGCGGCTGCTGCTGCTGGAATCCTGTGCTTAGTTTCTGGGAATAGATAAAACTTCGACTTACAATACACACGGTTGGACAGACGTGACGATAACAAGGCTGAAAGTGCAACGAGCCACAAGATGGTTGGGGGCGGAGAATAAATACCAGCTGTGTCCATGTTTGGCAAATGAAGAAATTCCCCTGGAAGCCAAGGCTTACAGGCCCAGATGTACTTGGCTGTGTGTGGCTGTTTGTGACAGGCTTTCACTGGACGGGTACAACAGGATGGTTTTAGCTGGCACCAGATCTCAATCCACAAGGATCCATCAGACTCGAACTACATTCCTTGGAGCACAGGAAGCCTGGGGGCGATCCTCATCAATGATAGGAGCAGAGTTAGGCCATTCGGCCCATCAAGTCAACTCCGCCATTCAATCATGGCTGATAGACAATAGACAATAGACAATGGGTGCAGGAGCAGGCCATTTGGCCCTTCGAGCCAGCACTGCCATTCAATGTGATCATGGCTGATCATTCCCAATCAGTACCCCGTTCCTGCCTTCTCCCCATATCCCCTGACTCCACTATTTTTAAGAGCCCTGTCTAGCTCTCTCTAGAACCGGCCTCCACCGCCCTCTGAGGCAGAGAATTCCACAGACTCACCACTCTCTGTGAGAGAAAGTGTTTCCTCGTCTCCGTTCTAAATGTTCTAAGTGGAATTCTCTGCCTCAGAGGGCGGTGGAGGCCGGTTCTCTGGATGCTTTCAAGAGAGAGCTAGATAGGGTTCTTAAAGATAGTGGAGTCAAGGGATATGGGGAGAAGGCAGGAACGGGGGGTACTGATTGGGGATGATCAGCCATGATCACATTGAATGTCGGTGCTGGCTCGAAGGGCCGAATGGCCTACTCCTGCACCTATTGTCTATGGTCTATTGTCTATTGAGATGAGGGGAGATTTCTTTAGTCAGAGGGTGGTGAATCTGTGGAACTCATTGCCTGGGGAACTCATTGGTATTTTAAAAGCGGAGATTGACAGGTTCCTGATTAGCACGGGTGTCAGGGGTTGTGGGGAGAAGGCAGGGGAATGGGGTGGAGAGGGAAAGATAGATCAGCCATGATTGAATGACGGCAACCTCCATAGGTCACAGGAGCAGAATGAGGCCAATCGGCCCATCAATGGCCTCATTCTGCTCCTGTGACCCATGAAGGTTGCCCTCTCTCCTCTACGTTTGTACCCAACCTCCTGCTGTGCCCATGAGGGAGGATGAGGGTGCAAGGGAGAGGGCTGGTGAACCAGGGGCAGCCTGGACCTGGCATCCTTGTGTATGGCCAACATCGCCACCTTGTGCTCACACCCGCTCCTAGCGCTCGGATCGATGAACATCGGTGGCTAGTTTGTGCCAGCATCACGGGCCAGAATCAATGGCAGCGCGAGGGATTTAGTTCAGTTTAGTTTAGTTTAGAGATACACCGCGCAAACATCCCCCCCCTCCCCCCCTTCCTCCGCCTGCTATCCCTTATCTATCGGCAGCCCAGTCAGCAGCGCGTTAGTTTTTTCAACTTTTTTAATTTTTTTAGTATGTTTTAAAGTATGTTTTTAATGTTTCTTTGTGTGTTTTGTGTGGGGGGTGGTAAGGGGGAAACCGTTTTGGCCGCCTCCTCCATGGAGAGGCGACTTTTTCCAGGTCGCCTCCCCCATGGCCTAACAGCAAGGATCGGCGCGGCCTTTCCCGGAGACGCGCCCGGGGCTTCAGCGGCGGGCGCAGCGTGGACTCTCGGCGTGGAGCGGGTGAGCCCTCGCTGGGGCTCGCTGGAGGGGAGCGCTCCGTTTCGCTGGCCCGGGGCAGCCGGCAGCCTGAAGCCGCGCGCGGTCTGCACAGCTCCAGCTGGCGCGGCGTCTACAGCCCGGGATCCCTCGTGGGGGACCCGGGGGAAGAAGAAGCCGTCACCGCCGGCCCGCGGCCAACTTCTACCGCGGGTCCGGCATGGACTCACCATCGCCCCTGGAGGGGAGCTTCGACCGCCGGCCCTGCGGTCTGCGGTGCTTCTGGCTGCGGCGCAGCGGGAACTTTAAACTTTAAATCTTCGACCGCCGGCCTGCGGCCTACACCAACTTAAAGCCGCGGTCTCCGGTGGGGAAGAGCCGATCCTGGACTTACCTGGACTTGTACCTTGTCCTTTTACCATCTGGACGCCCGCAGCAACGGCTGCGGAGGGTTGAGATCCCGACCACGGGGGAAAATGGGGGAGGACTCGCCAAATTGTGTGCCTTCCACCACAGTGATGAATGCTGTGGTGGATGTTTATGTTAAATTTTAATTGTGTTTTTGTGTGTGTTCTTTATCATTGTACCGCTGCTGACATATTCATTTCACTTGTGACAAATAAACCGTATTGTATTGTATTGTATCATGTACCTTATACACTGTAAATGTGGCTGGTTTGCAATCATGTGTAGCCTTTCCGCTTTTTTGTGTACCTTGTCTTTCGCTGACTGGTTAGCACGCAACAAACAGTTTTTCACTGTACCTCAAGAAACGAAACTGAATCTGAAACCGAGCTGAGTCTACGCCGACCAGCGATCCCCGCACCTTAACACTACCCTACAAACACTGTTTACATTTGCGCCAAGCCAATTTACATAATTACCTGGAGAAACTCAGCGGGTGCAGCAGCATCTATGGAGCGAAGGAAATAGGCAACGTTTCGGACCAAAACCCTTCAGCATCTATGGAGCGAAGGAAATAGGCTGTTTCCGTGCTGTATCTTTAAACTAAACTAAACTATAGGTACACAAAAGTGCTGGAGAAACTCAGCGGGTGCAGCAGCATCTATGGAGCGAAGGAAATAGGCAACGTTTGTCTGCACCTCTTCGTCTCGCTGTCGTGTCCATAGTCCCAAATTTAAGCTTGTGGCCTCAAACGGTTGGGTTTGCCAGGGATGTCGGAGTGGAAAAGTGGTTGAATTCTTTAGCGCTGTGACTAATAATGGCAGTGAAAGACTTTTATGGGGTTTTTTTTTAAGTAAGTAAGTTTTTTAAGAAGGAACTGCAGATGCTGGAAAATCGAAGGTAGACAAAAAATGCTGGAGAAACTCAGCGGGTGCAGCAGCATCTATGGAGCGAAGGAAATAGGCAACGTTTCGTGCCGAAACCCTTTGGGTTTCGGCCCGAAACGTTACCTATTTCCTATTTCCTTTGCCCTAGCTTTCGGCCCGAAACGTCGCCTATTTCCTTCGCTCCACAGATGCTGCTGCACCCGCTGAGTTTCTCCAGCTTTTTTGTGCACCTTCGATTTTCCAGCATCTGCAGTTCCTTCTTAAATACCTAATTACCTATACGTCTTTGGCTTGTGGGGGGGGAAAGCGAAGATCTCGGAGAAAAATCTACGTGGTCACAGGGCGGACGTGCAAACTCCGCACAGGCAGCACCCGAGGCCGGGATCAAAGCCGGGTCTCCGGAGCTAGGTGCGCTGTAAGGCGCTGCACCGCCCTGGATCATTCTCTGACCCTTTGACAAGAACCATCCAAAAATAAATGATTCAAAATAAAGAACTTTAGTTTAGTTTAGTTTAGTTTAGTTTAGTTTAGTTTAGTTTAGTTTAGTTTAGTTTAGTTTAGTTTAGTTTAGTTTAGTTTAGTTTAGTTTAGTTTAGTTTAGTTTAGTTCAGTTTAGTTCAGTTTAGTTCAGTTTAGTTTAGTTTAGTTTAGTTCAGTTCAGTTCAGTTTAGTTTAGTTTAGTTTAGTTCAGTTTAGTTCAGTTTAGTTCAGTTTAGTTTAGTTTAGTTTAGTTTAGTTTAGTTTAGTTTAGTTTAGTTTAGTTTAGTTTAGTTTAGCTTAGTTTAGTTTAGTTTAGCTTAGTTTAGTTTAGTTTAGAGATACAGCATGGAAACGGGCCCTTCAGCCCACTGAGTCTGCGCTGACCCGCACGTCATTGGGATGTGGCAGGAAACCGGAGCACCCGGAGTAAACCCACGTGAGGGAACGTGCAAACTACACACACACACACACACACACACACACACACACACACACACACACACACACACACACACACACACACACACACACACACACACACACACACAACACACACACACACACACACACACACACACACACACACACACAGGATCGAACCCTGGTCTCCAGCGCTGTGAGGCAGCAGCACTACCCGCTGTGCCACGGTCTAACGTAATCTGAATTATAAATATCTATGCACAGGCAAAGCCAGTTGGTGATCAATGACAAATTAAGTTCTGATTCTCAGAGAGACTATCTAGGAGAAGTATATTATTTTGTCAAGGTACCATTTGGCATTTAATAGAAACGTATAGAGTGATTTCACAAGCTCAAAGGAACATGGGAAAGAAGAGCAGCCATTCTGACTTTAAGAATCGGCCTTCCCAACTTGAAGTTTTTAATTATAACAGTATCTAGCATTAGTTTACACTCTATTTAAATCCAATTTCAAGATATCGAACAAAGGTTGCTACAACTTGGGAGGCTGACATTGACCACAATAAATTCTTTTTTTTTCCCCCTGATGTTGAAAGATTTTTCTTCTTATGATCGCACACTTGCTTCCAAACCACTAGAACGATATTTATTGGAATGTTGTGTGATCCAGAAAAAGAAATTCCAATGAAACATCGGCCACCAACTCAATGAACTTTTCCCAGCTGCGCAAACTTGTGAAATGAAACTCGTCAACAAAACGTCATGAAAACATTTTGCAAACATCCCCTGAAGAAAAACAAGGGGTGAGATGGTGTAATTTTAGAAACTTGATCTTTCTAGACAACGGCAGCCAAATGGCACTAATGCGTAGCAGGTTTACATTCATACCACACACACACGTCAAGTTGGCAAATTTCACACTCGTCTTATGAAGTCACTGGATTCCCAACCAGGGCTGACTCAGGTCGTGTGTTATATAAGGATGGTACAGCAGGCTGCTGCTCAGAGCAACCTGGAACAGGTCAACAGGAGGATGTGGAAGAGAACTCCCAATGAAGTGACAACTGCAAGGTAAATGTCATGTTTATCTTATAGAAGGATCTTATGGAAACGTGTGATATTCTCAAAGGATTAGACCATACACAATCGGTGTAGGAGTAGCCATTCAGCCCTTCGAACCAGCACCTCCGTTCAATGTGATCGTGGGTCGATGCAGGGAAAATGTTCCCGATGTTAGGGGGGGGGGTCCAGAACCAGGGGTCACGCAGTTTAAGAATAAGGGATAGGCCATTTAAGACTGAGATGAGGAAAAACTTTTTCACCCAGAGATTTGTGAATTTGTGGAATTCTCTGCCACAGATGACAGTGGAGGCCAGTTCACTGGATATGTTCAAGAGAGAGTTAGATTTACCTCTTAGAGCTAAAGGGATCAAGGGATATGGGAAAGAAGCAGGAACGGGGTACTGGTTTTAGATGATCGGCCATGATCATATTGAATGGTGGTACGGGCTCGAAGGGCCGAATGGACTCCTGCACCTATTTTTCTACGTTTCTATGTTTAGATGATGGTTTCCGCTTATGTTTATTATTGTCACATGTACCTAGAAAGATATTTAGTTTAGTGTCATGTTTACCAAGATACTGTGAAAAGCTTTTAGTTTTGTTTAGCTTAGGGATAGAACGTGGAAACAGGCCCTTCGGCCCACCGTGTCCGTGCCGACCAGCGGTCCCTGCACATTAACACTAGGGACAATTTATCATTTTTACCAAAGTAATTTAACCTACAAACCTGTACGTCTTTGGAGTGTGGGAGGAAACAGGAGCATCCGGAGAAAACCCTTGCAAGTCACGGGGAGAACGTACAAACTCCCTACAGACAGCACCCGTAGTCAGGATCGAACCCCGGTCTCTGGTGCTGTGAGGCAGCAATTACACTGCTGAGCCACCGTGACACACTTTTGTTGTGGGCTAACCAGTCAGCGGAAAGGCTACACATGATTACAATCGAGCCGTTCACTGTGTACAGATACATGATCAAAAGAATAATGTTTAGTGCAAGATAAAGTCTAGTAAAACTTATTGCAGTTAGAAAATATGTCTTGCCATTTACTAAACAAAAAGAAATACTGCAATAGACAATAGACAATAGGTGCAGGAGTTGGCCATTCAGCCCTTCGAGCCAGCACCGCCATTCAATGTGATCATGGCTGATCATCCCCAATCAGTACCCCATTCCTGCCTTCTCCCCATATCCCCTGACTCCACTATTTTTAAGAGCCCTATCTAGCTCTCTCTTGAAAGCATCCAGAGAACCTGCCTCCACCGCCCTCTGAGAAAGTCCACTTTAAAAAATAGCTACAGGATAAATAATTACTACATTATATTGTAAATAACTAAATGATACAGTTATAATATGAATGAGGTTAATGTGATATATAATGTGAATGACATCACGCTCAAAAAAGCTCTTCCAAAGAGCTAGCATGGATGCGAAGGGCCCAATAGTCCCTTTTACGCAATACAACTATTTGTTGATGAAACAGATATTAATCCGTCTCAATCTCTGAGAGAAATTAATGACACTGGTCAGATTTACAGTAAACTGGAGACAGCCACAAAAAGCTGGAGTAACTCAGCGGGACAGGCGGCATCTCTGGAGAGAAGGAATGGGTGACGTTTTGGGTCGAGACCCTTCTTCAGACTTGACCTGAAACATCACCCATTCCCTCTCTCCAGAAATGCTGCCTGTCCCGCTGAGTTACTCCAGCATTTTGTGTCTATCTTCGGTTTACATTACAGTAAACTGGTCTGTTCTCGCTCCATTAAGATAAAAATCTACATGCCTTTGTTCCGATCATTATTTATTTCAGCTCTTGAATTTGTAGAGTCGTAGTTTTAATCTGCTGTTGAGGTAGGAAACAATTTACTCCCCATCCCATTCCCACACTGACCTTTCTGTCCTGGACCTCCTCCCCTGTCAGAGTGAGGCCCAGTGCAAATTGGAGGAACAGCACCTCATATTTCGCTTGGGCAGTTTACACCCCAGCAGTCCAAGTTCAAGTTCAAGTCCTTGCTTTCCCTCTCTCTCCATCCCTCCCCTTTCCCAGTTCTCCCACCAGTCTGACTGTCTCCGACTACATTTTATCTCTGTTTGCTTTGTTGTCAACTTCTCCCAGCCAACACCGATCTAGTCTACATCTTCCTTGATCATCATCCCCTTTGACCTATTTTCACACCTTACATTTCCTTATCTCTGTATCTCACTCAAACCCCTGACATGAGTCTGAAGAAGGGTCTCGAACCGAAACGTTGCCTATTCCTTCTCTCCAGAGATGCTGCCTGTCCCGCTGAGTTACTCCGGCATTCTGAGACTCAATATAATTTTCTATATTGAGTAGACTTGATGGGCCGAATGGCCTAATTCTGCTCCTATCTTTTATAATTTTCTATATATTACCTGGAGTTATTTTAAAATTTGACTAAGTTAGTTCACATTGGTCGTAATTTGAAAGCAGCTAGTTTGAAAAATGGACCATTGTTGGATGAATTGAACTGGATTTAGGAGCTGAATGGTAAATGATTGTGCTGTCTTGGCACTTTTAAAAGAAAAGGACTGCGTCTTTATATTAAAAAATACAGTCCACCTCACCATCGAAGGGATCTACTGGAGTCGCTGCCTCAAAAAGGCAGCCAGCATCATCAGAGACCCTGGCCACGCTCTCATGAAAGCAGCACGGTGGCGCAGCGGTAGAGTTGCTGCCTTACAGCGCCAGAGACCCGTGTCCCAGGTTCGATCCAGTCTACTCCGCCATTCGATCATGGCTGACCTATCTTTCCCTCTCAACCCCATTCTCCTGCCTTCTCCCCATAACCCCTGACACCCGCACTGATCAACAATCTGTCAGGAAGTCAGGAGAATGGGGGTGAGAGAGGAAGATTGAATGGCGGAGTGGACTTGATGGGCCGAATGGCCTCTAATTTCTGCTCCTAGAACCGATGAACTTGTGAACTGTGTCAACGACCTTCAACGTATCCACCTGTCATATGTCCAGAATGGAGCGGCTGGGCTTGTACACTCTGGAACTTAGAAGGATGAGAGGAGATCTTATTGAAACATATAAGATTATTAAGGGATTGAACACGCTAGAGGCAGGAAACATGTTCCCAATGTTGGGGGAGTCCAGAACCAGGGGCCACACAGTTTATGAATAAAGGGTAGTCCATTTAGGACGGAGACGAGGAAACACTTTTTCACCCAGAGAGTTATGGATCCGTGGAATTCTCTGCCTCAGCAGGCAGTGGAGGCCAATTCTCTGGATCTTTCAAGAGAGAGTTAGATAGAGCTCTTAAAGATAGTGGAGTCAGGGGGATATGGGGCAAAGGCAGGAACGGGGTACTGAATGTGGATGATCAGCCATGATCACAGTGAATGGCGGTGCTGGCTCGAAGGGTCGAATGGCCTACCCCTGCACCTATTGTCTATTGTCTAGAAAACATAGAAAATAGGTGCAAGAGGAGGCCATTTGGCCCTTCGAGCCAGCACCGCCGTTCAATGTGATCATGGCTGATCGTCCCCTATCAATAACCCATGCCTGCCTTCTCCCCATATCCCTTGATTCCACTAGCCCCTAGAGCTCTATCTAACTTTCTCTCCAGTGACTTGGCCTCCACTGCCCTCTGTGGCAGGGAATTCCACAAATTCACAACTCTCTAGGTGACATTTTTTTTTCTCGCCCTCAGTCTTAATTGACCTCCCCTTTATTCTAAGACTGTGTGGCCCCTGGTTCTCGACTCGCCCAACATTGGGAACATTTTTCCTGCATTTAGTTTGTCTAACGAGAGAAATGATGTTTCCTCCTTTTGTTTTGGTAGGGGCGGTGAAGTCGCTGTGGGGATGGGCCTTGTGGGACGTGGGTGCATGAAAAGCCTGGTGGTTTGGTGGCACCTCTGCTGCATCGTTGCGGCATCCTCTGACGGGCTGCGCCTTCCCCAGACCGCGGCCCCGCTACGCCGGAGTTTCCCCTTCCTCGCGCTGTGGAACGCTCCGTCCGAGCTGTGCGCCAGCAAGTTTGGGGTCGCCCTCAACCTGGCGTCGTTCCCGATGGTGTCCACTACCCGCCGCAGCCCGTTCCAGCAGGACGTGCGGATATTCTTCAACGGCATGATTGGCCGCTACCCGCACTACGACGGGCCGAGCGGCCGGGAGGTGAACGGCGGGGTCCCGCAGCAGGCCGATATGGCCGGGCATCTGCTGAAGGCCGGGCTGGACATCGGCCAGCTCATCCCGTCCAACACGTCCAGGGGCCTGGCGGTCATCGACTGGGAGAGCTGGCGGCCGGTCTGGAGCCGCAACTGGCACCGCATGTCCGTCTACCAGCGCCAGTCCGTGGAGTTGGTGCAGCAGAGGGACCTCTCGCTGACCCGGCCGAACGCTACGGCCATCGCCAAGGCCGAGTTCGAGGAGGCGGCGAGGACCTTCCTGGTCAAGTCGCTGCAGCTGGCCAAGAAGCTGAGACCACGCCAACTCTGGGGCTTCTACCTGTTCCCCAACTGCTACAACAACAACATGGGCAGGATGAGGGGCCTGAACCGGACCTACACCGGGAGGTGCCCGCAGCGGGCAGTCTCACGGAACAACGAGCTGGCCTGGCTCTGGCGGGAGAGCACAGCGCTCTACCCCAGCGTCTATCTGCCCAAGGCCATCCAGTCGACAGACAAGGCCAAACTCTTTGTGCGCCATCAGGTGCAGGAGGCAATGAGAGTGGCCGCACTCTCCAGGGGGCAACACACCATCCCTGTTTATGTCTACACCAGGGTCGTCTATCGCGATGCCTTCAACGAATCCCTCTCTCAGGTAATCGCAACAAGACCAGTTGGGTTAAGGAATGGGTGACATTGGAGAGAAGGAATGGGTGACATTTTGGGATGGGACCCTTCTCTGGCTTTTTGTGGCTATCGAGAGCCTTCAGCCTATTAAGAGGTGTCAGGGGCTAGGTGAGAGAATGGGGCTAGGAGGGAGAGATAGATAATAATAATAATAATAATAATAATAATAATTTTATTTATAGAGCACTTTAAAAACAAACATAGCTGCAACAAAGTGCTGTACATCACTAATCATTGACAAAAAAGTTAATACACACCAAAAATAACAATCAAAAGAAATAGTAGGAAAAGACAAGTAAAATAAAGAAACATCAAAAACACCAAAAACAGAAGCAAAGCCTCAGGCATGTTCAAAAGCCAGGGAGTACAAATGTGTTTTAACACTGGATTTGAAGATGGACAGTGAGGGGGCCTGTCTGATGTGCAACGGCAGGGTGTTCCAGAGTGCCGGAGCAGCAACAGAGAAGGCTCTATCCCCTCTGAGCCTCCGACTAGACCTCGGTACCTCCAGGAGCAGCTGACCAGCTGACCTGAGGGACCGGGCAGGAGCGTATGGGTGGAGCAGCTCAGAGAGGTAAGGAGGGGCGAGCCCATTCAGAGATTCAGCCATGATTGGATGGTGGAGTAGACTTGATGGGCCGAATGGCCTAATTCTGCTCCTATCTTTTATGATGTGTCTCTGCTATTATTTGTGTTTGCTCGTTTGCTGAATTAAGGGGCTGTCCCACTTGGGCGTGATTTGCGGGTAAATTACGCGACATCATTTACGCGTCACGACGCACGACGCTCGGGACGTGACACGCACGTATGACACGCACGCATGGTGCGCAATGACATAGGCCGCTCGCGACATCGCAGAATTTTGCGATGTACAAAATCTTCGCCCCCGCCATCTGCGTCACGTGCGAATGACGGCCAAGTGGGACAGGCCCTTCACTCATCAAACGAGCAAACACAAGTAACAGCAGAGACATATCATAAAAGGTAGGAGCAGAATTAGGCCATTCAGCCCATCAAGTCTGCTCCACCATTCAATCGTGGCTGATCTATCTCTCCCTCCTAACCCCATTCTCCTGCCTTCTCCCCATAACCCCTGACACCTCTGAATAGGCTGAAGGCTCTCGATAGCCACAAAAAGCCAGAGGAGGGTCTCATCCCGAAAAACGTCACCCATTCCTTCTCTCCAGCGATGCTGCCTGACCCGCTGACTTACTCCAGCTTTTTGAGTCTATCTTCGGTGTAAACCAGCATCTTCAGTTCTTTTATGTCACAGTATGTCCTGTTGTCACTTGCGAGCGGAGCACCAAGGCAAATTCCTTGTATGTGAACATACCTGGCCAATAAACTGATTATTCATTCATCATTCATTCATTCATGGTTTGGACACACTAGAGGCAAGAAACGTGTTCACGATGTTGGGGGAGTCCAGAACCAGGGGCCACAGTTTAAGGATAAGGGGTAAGCCAAAGAACCGGCCTCCACCGCCCTCTGAGGCAGAGAATTCCACAGACTCACAACTCTCTGTGAGAAAAAGTGTTTCCTCGTCTCCATTCTAAATGGCTTACCCCTTATTCTTAAACTGTGGCCCCTGGTTCTTGACTCCCCCAACATCGGGAACATGTTTACTGCCTCTAGCGTGTCCAAGCCCTTAACAATCTTATATGTTTCAATGAGATAACCTCTCATCCTTCTAAACTCCAGAGTGTACAAGCCCCAGCCGCTCCATTCTCTCAGCATATGACAGTCCCGCCATCCCGGGAATTAACCTTGTAAACCTACGCTGCACTCCCTCAACAGCGCGAATGTCCTTCCTCAAATTCGGGGACCAGAACTGCACACAATACTCCAGGTGTGGTCTCACTAGGGCTCTGTACAACTGCAGCAGGACAGATGTGGGATTAAAACAAATATATATATAAAATGTTGCGGTTGACTCTGTGGCCTGGGCAGCTCGACTCGCTGGGATTGGTATCAGAGGAAACCTTTCTTATGGCCGGCCTGTCAGATGGCAGAAGGACCTCTGTTTCCTTGATGTACTTCAGGAATTCTGGGCTACATCCCAAAGAGATGTGGAACATTGCCGCCCAGGGCATATATTGGGATTGGCTTATTCCCTGGAACTTAGACTGTATTTGTTGGACTGAAAAGGGTACAAAGATTTTAGGAAATATGTCAACAAAGTAGAAAGAGTACAGAGGAAATTTACTAGAATGTTGCCTGGGTTTCAGCAACTAAGTTACAGAGAAAGGTTGAACAAGTTAGGTCTTTATTCTTTGGAGCGCAGAAGGTTAAGGGGGGACTTGATAGAGGTCTTTAAAATGATGAGAGGGATAGACAGAGTTGACGTGGATAAGCTCTTTCCATTGAGAGTAGGGAAGATTCAAACAAGAGGACATGATTTGAGAATTAAGGACAAATGTTTTACAGCAACTAAGAAATTACAGAGAAAGGTTGAACAAGTTAGGCCTTTATTCTTTGGAACGCAGAAGGTTAAGGGGGGACTTGATTCACCACTCTCTGTGTGAAAAAAGTTCTCCTCATCTCGTTTTAAAGGATTTCTTTGTGACCCCTTGTCCTGGAAATCGGATGATGAGAGGGTAATATAAGACAATCTCCTAAACTCTAGAGAGTTGACGTGGATAAGCTTTCTGGTGAACCTTCACTGAGAGTAGGGAAGATTCAAACAAGAGGACATGATTTCACCAACCCTTAAGGGAACAAAAATGTTTGCTAGGAGCCAACATGCCAGGGGCACCTGCATGCCTACTTCTGGTACCATCAGAGAGTCTCGCTGCATCTCCCCCTTTCCCAATCGGCCACCGTTTAGATAATAATCTGCTTTCCCCCGTTTTTTGCCAATGGAGCTTCCAGTGGAAGCCTATGCAGTGGCCCCCCAGGCAGCAAACTTGGAGATTTGATTTTCCCTCATCAGATTTAAAAATAAATTGGATAGGTATATAGACGGGAAAGGAATGGAGGGTTATGGTCTGAGCGCAGGCAGATGGGACTAGGGGAGAATAAGTGTTCGGCACGGACTAGAAGGGCCGAGATGGCCTGTTTCCGTGCTGTAATTGTTATATGGTTATATGTTGCCAGGACTCGAGGGTGTGAGCTACAGGGAGAGGTTGAGCAGGCTGGGACTCTACTCCTTGGAGCGCAGGAGGATGAGGGGCGATCTTATAGAGGTGTACAAAATCGTGAGAGGAATAGGTCAGATAGACACACTGAGTCTCTTGCTCAGAGTAGGAGGAATTGAGAACCAGATGACATAGGTTTAAGGTGAGAGGGGAAAGATTTACTAGGAACCGGAGGGGTAACTTTAAACAGACTGTCCCCATGAATTCAAATGTATCTCTGTATTCTTCCTACTCACCTTCTCCGAGCTAACAATGACCTTGAGCATCATCCCCTTTGATGTGTCCTTCTCACACCTTACACTTCCTTATCTCTGTGTCTCTCAGTCTGAAGAAGGGGCCTCAACCCGGAACGTCAACCATTCCTTCTCTCCAGAGATGCTGCCATTCCTTCTCTCCAGAGATGTTGCACCAGCATTTTGTGTCCGCCACGTGTGTTTTGAGTGGAGTGAGATTGTTTAGCGATAGTCTTTCACCTGTTTGTTGGTTCCTCAGGCTGATCTCGTCAGTACGATCGGAGAGAGCGCCGCGCTTGGAGCTGCTGGGATCGTGGTTTGGGAGAGCTCAAACACAACGATAAATAACGTAAGGTTTGCCATTTCATTCTCGCCCCAGTTCACATCAACCTGATCAATGTTAAAAATAGACACAAAATGCTGGAGTAACTCCGTGGGTGAGGCAGCATCTCTGGAGAGAAGGAATGGGCGACGTTTTGGTTCAGGACTGTTCTTCAGACCAAAGAAGAAACATGTTCCCGATGTTGGGGGGGCCCAGAACCAGGGGCCACACACAGTTTAAGAATAAGGGGTAAGCCATTTAGAACGGAGACGAGGAAACACTTTTTCTCACAGAGAGTGGTGAGGCTTGGGAATTCTCTGCCTCAGAGGGCGGTGGAGGCCGGTTCTCTGGATGCTTTCAAGAGAGAGCTAGATAGGGTTCTTAAAAATAGCGGAGTCACGGGATATGGGGAGAAGGCAGGAACGGGGCACTGATTGGGGATGATCAGCCATGATCACATTGAATGGCGGTGCTGGCTCGAAGGGCCGAATGGCCTACTGCACCTATTGTCTATTGTCTATTTCCATCGGGAAGAATGTACAGGAGCTTGAAAACTGTAACGTCCAAGTTCAGGAATAGCTTATTCCCCACAGCCTTCAGGCTATTAAACACCAATGAATGAGCTCTGAGCTCTGAATTCCAAAAGACTATATTATTATAACACTATATTTGCTATTTATAGAAATGTATCCTTTTTTTCTCTTCCCCGTTATATACAATGTTCACATATTCACATATTCTGTTGTGCTGCAGTAAGTAAGAATTTCATTGTCCCATCCGGGACACATGACAATAAAACACTCTTAAAAATAGTGGTCAGGGGATATGGGGAGAAGGCAGGAACGGGGTACTGTTTGGGGATGATCAGATTCAGATTCAGATTCAGATTCAATTTTAATTGTCATTGTCAGTGTACAGTACAGAGACAACGAAATGCATTTAGCATCTCCCTGGAAGAGCGACATAGCAAATGCCATGATCACATTGAATGGCGGTGCTGGCTCGAAGGGCCGAATGGCCTCTACTCCTGCACCTATTGTCTATTGTCTATTGCCTCTTGTCTATTGACTCTTGACGGTTCTTCGTTGGTTTCCACAGCACACGTGTAACATGCTGCAGAGCCACATGGACGATGTCCTGAATCACTATGTCCTCAACGTGACTCAGGCCACCAGACTGTGCAGCCGGGAGCTGTGTGGGAGCAAGGGCCGGTGCTTGAGGAGGCACTGGGACTCTGATGACTACCTGCACCTCAACCCCAACCACTTCAAGATCCGTCGGAAAGCCAACGGCCGGCTGCAGGTAACCGGCCGGGCCTCACCGGAGGATTTACTGGAGATGGCGGAGAGATTTACCTGCCAGTGTTACGCGGGCAAAGCCTGCAACTCCCAGTGACCCTCACAGATACTCTGGCCCGTCCCTCGAGAAACTCGGTGGCGCAGCGGGTAGAGTCGCTGCCTCACGGCACCAGAGACCCCGGTTCAAACCTAACCTGGGCGCTGCCTGTACGTTCTCCCCGTGACCTGCGTGGGTTTTCTCCGGGTGCTCCGGTTCCTGCCCACACTCCAAAGGCTTTTTATAAGTTAATCCCTAGTGTGCAGGGGAGTGTTATCGTGCGGGGATCGCTGGTCGGCACAGACTCGGTGGGCCGAAGGGCCTGTTTCCATGCTGTATCTCTAAACTAAACTCTTTAACCATCGATCACACTCTAGTCTGAATGACCAATGTTTCAATCTCATTGGAGCAGACAATCTTAAGAAACAGTTAGACAGGTACATGGAAAGGACGGGTTTGGAGGGATATGGGCCAAACGCAGGCACGTGGGACTAGTGTAGCTGGGACATGTTGGCCGGTGTGGGCAAGTCGGGCCGAAGGGCCTGTTTCCACGCTATAACACTCTATGACTCTATTTACAACATAACAAATATATTAACTACTTCAATGTCATGAAGGGTTCATTACTTAATTTATTTTTTTATTTATACTTGAAGAATTTTGTATTTCATGGTGTATATTGCACGTGATATTTTTGTGCGTAAATGCATCTTTTTTTAGGGTACAGTGTAAACATTTGCAGACTCTCTTGAACTAAATAAAGAATTTGTCAAATAATGTTCGAGTATGTTTGAGTTATTGTTCTTCATTGGGAAAATGCAATGGTAAATGAGGTGGCTCTGCAGCATGTTACACGTGTGCTGTGGAAACCAACAAAGAACCGTCAAGAGTCAATAGACAATAGGTGCAGGAGTAGGCCATTCGGCCCTTCGAGCCAGCACCGCCATTCAATGTGATCATGGCTGATCATCCATACCCCGTTCCTGCTTTCTCCCCATATCCCCTGACTCCGCTATCTTTCAGAGCCCTATCTAGCTCTCTCTTGAAAGCATCCAGAGAACCCGCCTCCACCGCCCTCTGAGGCAGAGAATTCCACAAACTCAACACTCTCTGTGAGAAAAAGTGTTTCCTCGTCTCCGTTCTAAATGGCTTACTCCTTATTCTTAAACTGTGTGTGGCCCCTGGTTCTGGACTCCCCCAACATCGGGAACATGTTTCCTGCCTCTAGTGTGCCCAAGCCCTCAACAGCCTTAGTAGACAGGGCGGTCAAGAAGGCTTTTGGTACATTGGCCTTCAGTAGTCAGAGTATTGGGTGTAAGGGTTGGGAAGTCATGTTACAGCTCTACAAGACATTGGTGGGGGCTCATTTAGAGTATTGTGTTCAGTTTTAGTCACCATGTTACAGGAAATATGTCAAGCTGGAAAGGGTGCAGAGATGTTGCCAGGATATGGACAAGCTTTCCCCTTTGAGAATAGGGAAGATTCAAACAAGAGGACATGACTTCAGAATTAAGGGACAGAAGTTTAGGGGTAATATGAGGGGGAACTTCTTTACTCAGAGAGTGGTAGCGGTGTGGAATGAGCTTCCAGTGGAAGTGGTGGAGGCAGGTTCATTGGTATCATTTAAAAATAAATTGGATAGGCATATGGATGAGAAGGGAATGGAGGGTTATGGTATGAGTGCAGGCAGGTGGGACTAAGGGGAAAAAAAGTTGTTCGGCACGGACTTGTAGGGCCGAGATGGCCTGTTTCCGTGCTGTAATTGTTATATGGTTATATGGTTATATGAGGATGTTGCCAGAACTCGAGGGCCTGAGCTATAGGGAGAGATTGAGTAGGCCAGGACTTTATACCTTGGAGCGCAGGAGGATGAGGGGTGATCTTATAGAGGTGTAAAAGATCATGAGAGGAATAGATTGGGTAAATGTACAGTCTCCTGCCCAGAGTTGGGGAATCGAGAACCAGAGGGCACACAGTAGGTTTAATGTGAGGGAGAATGATTTAATAGGAACCTGAGGGGTAACCTTTTTACATAAAGGGTGGTGGGTGCATGGAACGAGCTGCCGGAGGAGGTAGTTGAGGCAGGGACTGTCATAACATTTAATTGGCTTTGGTAAAAATTGTAAATTGTCCCTAGTGTGTGTAGTGTGTGTTAGTCTGCGGGGATCGCTGGTCGGCACGGACATGGTGGGCTGAAGGGCCTGTTCCCATGTATCTCTGAACTAAACTAAACTAAACCCAGCGGGAGAGGCGAGGATGTGGGCGATGTCTCGGATTGATACTCACCAGAGGAGGTAGTTGAGGCAGGTGCTACAATGAATGAATGAATAAGTTTATTGGCCAAGTATTCACATACAAGGAATTTGCCTTGGTGCTCTGCCCGCGAGTGTCAACATGACATACAGTGACAGTTAGGAATGACACATAAAACTTTAAACATTAATAATAAAGCATTATCGATTAAACATGTGAATTACGTAAAATACCAGATCAAAGGGAGGCTACAGATTTTTGGCTGTGGAGTAGAGCAACTACTCGTGGATAAAAACTGTTTTTATGTCTGGCTGTGGCAGCTTTGACAGTCCGGAGTCGCCTTCCAGAGGAAAGTGATTCAAAGAGTTTGTGGCGAGGGTGAGAGGGGTCAGAGATGATCTTGCCCGCTCGCTTCCTGGCCCTTGCCGTGTACAGTTCGTCAATGGGGGGGGGGGGGGGGGGGGGGGGGGGGGGGGGGGGGGGGGGGGGGGGGGGGGGGGGGGGGGGGGGGGGGGGGGGAGAGTTTGCAGCCAATAATCTTCTCAGCTGATCGGACAATTCGCTGCAGCCTCCGGATGTCGTGCTTGGTGGCTGAGCCAAACCAGACCATGATGGAGAAGGTGAGAACATCGAAGAGACATTTGGACAGGTGCATGGACAGGGCAGGTTTTGAGGGATATGGGCCAACGGGCAGGTGGGATGAGTGTAGATGGGGCATGTTGGTCGGCAAAGGGCCTGATTCCATGCTGTATCTCCAAACACTAAACAAAAACTAAGGGTGGCGCAGCGGCAGATTTGCTGCCTCGCAGCGCCGGAGACCCGGGTTCGATCCTGACTACGGGCGCTGTCTGTACGGAGTTTGTACGTTCGCCCCGTGACCTGCGTGGGTTTTCGCCGAGATCTTCGGTTTCCTCCCACACTCCAAAGACGTGCAGGTTTGTATGTTAATTGGCTTGGTTTGAGTGTAAAATTGTCCCTAGTGTGTGTAGGGTAGTATTAGGTGCGGGGGTCGCTGGTCGGTGTGGACTCGGTGGGCTGAGGGGCCTGTTTCCGCGCTGTATCACTAAACTAAAAAAAAATACTAAACAAAACAAGACAAAAAAGATATATTTTTAATACAATTTTGTTACCAGATGGTGGCACTATTGTCCACGGTACATTTGATATAAGCCTGATGAAATAGTACCTGTTTATTAGGAGATACCAGGAACCACAAATGCTGATTTACAGAGAATGACACAAAGTGCTGGAGTAACTCAGTGGGTCAGGCAGCATCTCTGGAGAACGTGGATAGGTGACGTTTCTGGTTGAGACCCTTCTACTCAATGGGACGGGATGGGCCGAATGGCCTGATTCTGTTCCGAGACCTGGGGGGGATTGTGGTGGGGGGGGGGGGGCCAAGGGGGGGGGGGGGGGGGGGGGGGGGGGGGGGGGGGGGGGGCCACGATTGGGCGGAGGGGGGGATGGGCCGAACTCAGTATAATCCCGTATTCTGGTGACCTGCAACATCAAAGAAAGAGTCATTTATTTTCCAGAGGGCGGTGAGTCTGTGGAATTAATGAAGAAGGAAAGACAGATCAGCCATGATGGAATGGTAGATTTGACTCAATGGGCCGAATGGCCTGATTCTGCTCCTATTACTTTTGAACTCATGAGATGAGGAGGAATATCTTTAGTCAGAGGGTGGTGAATCTGTGGAATTCATTGCCACAGTCGGTTGTTGAGGCCAACTCAATGGATATTTTTAAAGCAGCGATCGATTGGTACTTCAAAGGTTACGGGGAGAAGGCAGGAGAATGGAGTTGAGAGGGAAAGATCGAATCAGCCACGATTGAATGGCGGAGTAGACGTGATGGGCCGAATGGCCTAATTCTGCTCCGATCACATGAACTTCTGATCTTATAGCCCCGGTCACCCAAACTAATCAACTTCACTTCCCTTAAGGGCCTGTCCCACTGCGGATACCTAATTTGCGAGTTTAGGAGATTATGAAAAAGTGTTTGAAAAAGAGTATGAAACTACCGTTGTCCTATACGTGGCGACACGTTCATACTATTGCCTGTCCATTCAATAGACAATAGACAATAGGTGCAGGAGTAGGCCTGTCGGCCCTTCGAGCCAGCACCACCATTCAATGTGATCATGGCTGATCATCCCCAATCAGTACCCCGTTCCTGCCTTCTCCCCATATCCCCTGACTGCGCTATTTTTAAGAGCCCTGTCTAGCTCATTGTCTTAAGAATTTTACATGTTTCTATTAGATCCCCTCTCATCCTTCTAAATTGCATTGATACCTAGCCCCAGATTGCAACCCACCCATTGCTTCATTGAGTGCTGAGCCAGTAACCATTTGCGAGGTGACCTCTGGACCCTGGAGTCGGCCATTGACCAGGTTACTTGCTAACGTGCGGTTATTCTCCCTGGGTACTTTGTGCTGAGCTGGGACATTTTCGCTTTGTCGTGGCAATTTTAGAGCGGAAATTCCTAGAATGACCCGAGCACCAAAGTAATCCAAGCATGGGCTGTGCAAACGGGTCACGGCACATCTTCACATCATAGAGTCATACAGCGTGGAAGCAGGCCGCTCCAACTTGCCCCTGCCAACCAACATGGCCCCATCTAAGTGTCGGACCCAACCCTTCCCGACCCCAAACGTCACCTGTCCTTTTTCTCCTGATGCTGCCTGACCCGCTGAGTTACTCCAGCACTTTGTGTCTATCCGGGTAAAATCGGCATCTGCAGTTCCTTTCTGCACCGCACAGCTCCGGAACAGGCCCTTTGGCCCACAATGTCAGTGCCGTACATGATGCCAAGACCAACTCTTATCTGCCTGCACATAATGCATGGTTTTCCATTCCCTGTGTATCCTAGTGCCTGTGCAAATGTCTCTTAAACGCCACTATCGTATCTGCCTCCACCATCGGCAGCCACTGGGTAAAAAAACACTCCTTTAAACTTTGCCTCTTTCACCTTAAATCTATCCCCTCCACTGAGGGATTTTTTTCCATCCCGTTCCCTTGGGATCTTGGCTTCACTGTGTTTAGCAAGTATTGCATTCTTTTGTCTTGTTTGGAAACCAGCATCTGCAGTTTCAGTTTACTTTAGAGGCGTAGCGTGGTAAACAGGCCCAACGGCCCACCGAGTCCGTACCGACCAGTGATCCCCGCACACTAACACTATCCTGCACACACTATTTACACTTATACCAAAGCCAATTAACCTACAAACCGGCACGTCTTTGGAGCGTGGGAGGAAACCGAAGATCTCGGAGAAAAACCCACGCAGGTCACGGGGAGAACGTACAAACTCTGTACATACAGCGCCCGTAGTCAGGATCGAACCCGGGTCTCCGGCGCTGTGAGGCAGCAACTCTACCGCTGTGCCGCCATGCCGTATTTGTGGCCCTACCAGTTCCTTGGTGAAGAGGGAATGTCCGGGGTAAGGCTGGTTCACGATTAATCCGGTGGGAGTTGACGCTGTTTCTAACGTACACATTTACCCACAGGTTTTTAAAAAATGGTTAAAAAAAAATTCTAACCCAGCATGTACTGAAGAATGAATGAAGAATGAAGAACTGGGGCATCACGGTGACGCAGCGGGTGCTGTCTGTACGGAGTTTGCACGTTCTCCCCGTGACCCGCGTGGGTTTTCTCCGAGATCTTCAGCTTCCTCCCAAACTCCAAAGATGTGCGGGTTTGTATGTCAATTGGCCTGGGTACACGTGTAAAATTGTCCCTGGTGTGTGTAGGGTAATATTAAAGCACGGGGATCGCTGGTCGGCACGGACCCGGTGGGCCGAAGGGCCTGTTGCCGCACTGTATCTCTAAACTAAACTAAACGAGGAGTTTCATTTCACGACATGTTTATTTTAAAGAGGCCTCATACAAGAAAGCCCACTTAGACGTTAAATAGCCAAGAGGTTACTATAAAACACAACAGGGTGGAGAGTGTGTCTGACTTTCTCCTCGGCCACTTGTAACCCTTCGAGGTATTGTCAAGTTAATACTTAAAATAATAACTGTGGCTCCAGCAAGGCCAGGGTTTAAAACTAATTCATCATACTTCCAGAATGGTAGTAAGTTTCTAATTTGTTTGTTTGTAGAGCTCTTGAAATATTTCTTCTGTGTTAAAGGTCAAACTCCTCATGTGACATTTGTGGCCTTCTTTCGAGACCGATCTAAATGGTCTACCCTTAATTCTTTACGAACTGCAGATGCTGGAAAAATCGAGGATAGACAAAAATGCTGGAGAAACTCAGCGGGTGAGGCAGCATCTATGGAGCGAAGGAATAGGTGATGTTTCGGGTCGAGACCCGGAAGGGTCTCGACCCGAAACGTCACCTATTCCTTCGCTCCATAGATGCTGCCTCACCCTTAAGGGTCTCGACCCGAAACGTCACCTATTCCTTCGCTCCATAGATGCTGCCTCACCCGCTGAGTTTCTCCAGCATTTTTGTCTACCTTCGATTTTTCCAGCATCTGCAGTTCTTTCTCAAACACGTCTCATGAATGACAGTTTTCAAATCGGCCAATTCACAGGGTTGTAACAAATGAACAGAAGGAAGACGCTAGTAGCAGAATTAGGCCATTTGGCCCATCGAGACTACCCCGCCATTTAATCAGTTGAGTAGTTCAGTTTGGTTTATTGTCACATGTACCGAGGTACAGTGAAAAGCTTTTGTTGCGTGCCAACCAGTCAGCGGAAAGACAAGATTGTTCAGGGCTTGGACACGCTAGAGGCAGGAAACATGTTCCCGATGTTGGGGGAGTCCAGAACCAGGGGCCCACACACAGTTTAAGAATAAGGGGTAAGCCATTTAGAACGGAGACGAGGAAACATTTTTTCTCACAGAGAGTGGTGAGTCTGTGGAATTCTCTGCCTCAGAGGGCGGTGGAGGCAGGTTCTCTGGATGCTTTCAAGAGAGAGCTAGATAGGGCTCTTAAAAATAGCGGAGTCAGGGGATATGGGGAGAAGGCAGGAACGGGGTACTGATTACATTGAATGGCGGTGCTGACTCGAAGGGCCGAATGGCCTACTCCTGCACCTATTGTCTATTGTCTATTGACAATACATGATTACAATCGATCAATTTACAGTGATAAGTGAATGATGTTCAGCGCAAGGTAAAGCCAGTAAAGTCCGATCAAGGATAGTCCGAGGGGTCACCAAAGCGATGGATAGGTGTTCAGCACCGCTCTCTAGTTGTGGTAGGATGATTCAGTTGCCTGATAACAGCTGGGAAGAAACTGTCTCTGAATCTAACTTTCCCTCTTAACCCCATTCTCTTGCCTTCTCCCCATAAACCCTGACACCCGTACTAGTCAAGTTGGGGGAGGGTTTTTGGTATTTAAATGTGGGGAGGGTTCAGAATAAACCTCAAGAGGCTGTGAACAGGATTACAGGCACATAGGACTGAAGTAACTCAGCGGGTCAGGCAGCATCTCTGGAGAAAAGGAACAGCTGATGTTCGAGTCGAGACCCTTCTTTCAGGCTGAGAGTCAGGGGAAAGGGAACTTTCTAGATGGGAGCAGAATCCTCCAACTAACTGGTCCGCCAAGGCCTGCTGGATCTCCAGGCTGTGAACCATTGTAACTCCCCTTCCCATTCCCAAACTGACCTTAGTCGAAACAAGGACCTGCAGGAGACAAAAGTGACTCAGCAGGTCAGGCAGCATCTCTGGAGAAAGATACAAAACGCTGGAGTAACTCAGCAGGACAGGCAGCATTTCCGGATTGTTCTTCTCTCATGTCCATCTTCCATGTTACAAATGTTGGCATCGCAGTCATCGTCGGTCCTGAGAAGGACGCCAGCTTCCAGCAACAATCAGTGGGAGCCATCACTTGTCGCTGTAGATGATGGAGGTGGCAGAATGAGCTGGGGATACTTCCAGTTTCCAGCCCCACCCACGAGGTGGACGCTCCTGCTATGGGGCCATTTCTGGATTAAAGGAATGGGTGACGTTTTGGGTCAAGACCCTTCTTCAGATTGATTGTAGGAGGAGGGAGGGGGAGAGGAAAGCTGGATAAGAGGGGAGAGGCAGGATAAAGAGAAGCAGCTCATCGGCCACTCGAGACTCAATGCAACAATATTTATACATTGGAATGATCATTATTATGGAATATTGGGGAATGAAAGGACTTGCCATGTGGAATATTGCGAGCAGTTTTGAGCACCGTGTCTGAGGAAGGATGTGCCGGCTCTGGAGAAGGTCCAGAGGAGGTTTACGAGAATGATCCCAGGAATGAGTGGGTTATCATATGGTGAGCGTTTGTCGGCACTTGGCCTGTACTCGCTGGAGTTTCGAAGCATGAGGGTGACCTCATTGAAACGTACAGAATAGTGAAAGGCTTGGATGGAGTGGATGTGGAGAAGATGTATCCACCAGTGGGAGAGTCTAGGACCAGAGGGCACAGCCTCAAAATTAAAGGAGGTGAGAAGGAATTTCTTAAGTCAGAGGGCAGTGAATCTGTGGAATTCTTTGCCATAGAAGGCTGTGGAAGCCAAGTCAGTGGATCTACAGTATTTAAGGCAGAGATGGATAGATTTGTGATTAGTACGGGTGTCAGAGGTTATGGGGAGAAGGCAGGAGAATGGGGTAAGGGGGGAAGAGATAGATCAGCCGTGATTGAATGGCGGAGAAGACTCGATGGGAGGAATGGCCTATTTCTGTTGCTATGACTTATGAACATGAGATGTTTTGAAAGCAACAGTCCTATTTTGGGAGCTGTATGAGTGTTTTGAGACAGTTGAGTCATAGTGAGGCGTCTTTCTTGCGGTTACATTTAAGTTTATATGGTGTGGGATGGTTCCAGCTAAATACATGACTTAATACATAATTAAAGTGCAAAGACATATTTATCATCTCCTTCATCAGAGGCGAGTGTCCCTCATCAGCACACAGTGTACAAGTCTTTTCCCTTGCCCTGCTATAGAACATAGAACAGGACAGCGCAAGAAAGGCCCTTCGGCCCACAATGTCTATGCCGAACTCGATGCCAAGACCATCTCTTATCTACCTGCACAAAACCTCGATCCCACTAGAACGCTGCATATCCATGTGCCTATCCAAAAGCCTCTTAAACACCACTATCGTATCTGCCTCCACCACCACCATCGCTAGTGAGTTCCAGTTAGGGTTGCCAACTGTCCTGTATTAGCCGGGACATCCCGTATATTGGGCTAAATTAGTTTGTCCCGTACGGGACCGCCCTTGTCCCGTATTTGACCGCTACTACTCGGGTCAAGGGGACTGTGGGGTCGGAGCGCCGCGTCCAGCCCCCGCCTCACCAGTCCCGACGTAGAATAGAGTAGAGTAGAGTAGAGTAGAGCAGAGTAGAGTAGAGTAGAGTAGAGTAGAGTAGAGTAGAGTAGAGTAGCAGCAGCAGCAGCGCGCTCGCCCGTGGCCCCGTCAGTCGGTCGGCAGCCCGGCCAGCTGTCCGACCTTTGGACATTCGCTGACCACCCACACCACCACCACCCCTCCTTCTCACGGCTGATCATCGGTTCACGAGTTGCACGGGGCGCCGGACTTTGCGCGCGACGTTGCGCGGCCTGGGCCAAAACTCCTCAGCTGGCCCCGCCGGCTGGGCTTTGTGTGCTGTCCAGCACCCGGGGCCAACTCATCATTCACCCAGCCACGGCCCAGTCGGTCGACGAATTGCCGTCGGGAAAAATGTCCCCTATTTTGACCTTTTGTCCCTTATTTGGTAGTGAGGACGTTGGTGACCCTTGTTCCAGATACCTCAATCCGTGTTGTATGACTATGACTATGTCTTTATCAACAGTTCCTTGTATGTCCATTTGTCCAGTAAAGCAAGCTGCTGAAACCTTTTGACTTAACCCCTTCCTCTCCTGGACTTAATTAGAAACTGAAACTAAACTAAACTGAAAAAAAAACTAAACATAAATTAACTAAACGTAACTAAACTAAACTACAAACTAATGGGGGCAAGAAGCTTAGTAACTTCCTTATGATCAAATGTTCAAGAAGGAGCTGCAGATGCTGGAGAATCGAAGGCAGACAAAAATGCTGGAGAAACTCAGCGTGTGCGGCAGCATCTATGGAGCGAAGGAAATAGGCGACGTTTCGGGTCGATACAGTGCATTCAGAAAGTATTCAGACCCCTTCACTTTTTCCACATTTTGCTACGTTACAGCCTTATTCTAAAATTGATTAAATTCTTTTTTTTTTATCATCAATCTACACACAATACCCCATAATAAAAGAAGTGAAAACAGGTGTTTAGAAATTTTTGCAGGCTGTTGAGTAGAGCAACTACTCGTGGATAAAAACTGTTTTTGCGTCTGGCTGTGGCAGCTTTGACAGTCCGGAGTCGCCTTCCAGAGGGAAGTGATTCAAAGAATTTGTGGCCAGGGTGAGAGGGGTCAGGGATGATCTTGCCCGCTCGCTTCCTGGCCCTTGCAGTGTACAGTTCATCAATGGAGGGAAGGTTGCAGCAAATAACCTTCTCTGCTGATCGGACGATTCGCTGCAGCCTCCAGGTGTCGTGCTTGGTGGCCGAGCCAAACCAGACCACCGAGTCCGTGCCGGCCAGCAATCCCCGCACACTAACACGACCCTACACACGCCAGGGCCAATTTACACGTACACCAAGCCAACTAGCGTCAGGCATCAAGTCAAGTTTATTTGTCACATACACATACAAGATGTGCAGGGAAATGAAAGTGGCAATGCCTGCGGATTGTGCACAAACTGCAGAACAGAATAGAATAGAATCAGTATTTACATGTTAGAGAAAAAAACGGGTCTCTGGCGCTGTGAGGCAGCAGCTCTACCGCTGCGTCACTGTGCCACCCTCCGCCAATCCAACCCCCCCCCACACCTAAATCCACCTATCACTCATTGACACAAAGTGCCGGAGTAACTCAACGGGTCAGACAGCGTCTCTGGAGAAATGGGTGACGTTACAGTTGCAGTTGCAGTTGACGTTGCAGTTGTACAGGGTCTTGGTGATACCACACCTGGAGTATTGCGTACAGTTTTGGTCTCCTAATCTGAGGAAAGACATTCTTGCCATAGAGGGAGTACAGAGAAGGTTCACCAGACTGATTCCTGGGATGGCAGGACTTTCATATGAAGAAAGACTGGATAGGCTCGGCTTGTACTCGCTGGAATTTAGAAGATTGAGGGGGGATCTTATAGAAACTTACAAAATTCTTAAGGGGTTGGACAGGCTAGATGCAGGAAGATTATTCCCGATGTTGGGGAAGTCTAGAACAAGGGGTCACAGTTTAAGGATAAGAGGGAAGTCTTTTAGGACCGAGATGAGAAAATCATTTTTTACACAGAGAGTGTTGAATCTGTGGAATTCTCTGCCACAGAAGGTAGTTGAGGCCACAGTTCATTGGCGATATTTAAGAGGGAGTTAAATGTGGCCCTTGTGGCTAAAGGGATCAGGGGGTATGGAGAGAAGGCAGGGATGGGATACTGAGTTGGATGATCAGCCATGATCATATCGAATGGCGGTGCAGGCTCGAAGGGCCGAATGGCCTCTACTCCTGCACCTATTTTCTATGTTTCTATGAAAGTTAGGGCATAGGAAATAGGTAACGTTTCGGGCCGAACCCCTTCGGGATTCGGCCCGAAACGTTGCCTATTTCCTTCGCTCCATAGCTACTGCTGCACTACTGAGTCGGATGATCAGCCATGATCATATTGAATGGCGGTGCAGGCTCGAAGGGCCGAATGGCCTCTACTCCTGCACCTAATTTCTATGTTTCTATGTTTCTATGTTACAAGTTGAGACCCTTCTTCAGGACTCGTACCGAATTAAAAATATCAGGGCTGCTTGTCCTTTCCATGCTCGACTCAGCTTCAGTAATGAAATCAGCATGACATAGTGATTGGTGTCGGAGGTACAGGTGAACTCATTAAATGTTCAATATGTCAGCGTTAATCAGCTGATCCCATGCACACTAACAATGTTCACTTCATATTTCATCATCACAAACACACAAAATGCTGGAGTAACTCAGCGGGACAGGCAGCATCTATGGAGAGAAGGAATGGGTGACGTTTCGGGTCGAGACACTTCATCAGAGTGAGTCAGGGAGGGGGAAACTAGAGATGGGAGAAGGAGAGGGGTAGGGGGAAACGAGGAACTGCAGGTGCTGTGTTTCAACCAAAAAAAAAGAGGCAAAGTGCTGGAGTAACCCAGCGGGTCAGCCAGCACCTCTGGAGAACATGGACAGGTGACGTTTCGGGTGGAGACCCTTCTCCAGACTGAAGAATCTGAAGAAGGGTCTCGACATGAAGGTGTCACTGATTCCTTTTCTCCAGAGATGCTGCCTGACCCGCTGGGTTACTCCAGCACTTATTTTTTTCCCAATCTCTTTCCCCTGGATTGGCCACAGGAGAGGAGAGGGTTACTTCAGTCCGAATGTCCACACAAGTCATCTCGCCGAGAGTTTGTTGGAGGTGCCAAGGGTAAAGATTTGCATACAATTCACAAACAGATTAGTTCACACGAGGTCTCGTGTTGATTGCGTGTCTGAAGTATTTAACGTGACATGATGAGTTATGCCGGAACTTTAATCGGTATAATTAGTGAGTGATACACAACATTAAGGAAAGACACACACACACAGGTTCAGCATGATTCAGTATTACGTAGCCTGTTTCTGCTACCGCACCCTCTCCACCAGCTACACTCACCCCCCACACACCAACCCCAACCAGAGCCCTGCCTACAACATATAAAATTCTTAAAGGATTGGTCAGGCTAGATGCAGGAAAAATGTTCCCCGTGTTGGGGGAGCCCAGAACCAGGGGTCACACAGTTTAAGAATAAGGGATAGGCCATTTAGAAACATAGAAAATAGGTGCACGAGTAGAGGCCATTCGGCCCTTCGAGACTGCACCGCCATTCAATATGATCATGGCTGATCATCCAACTCAGTATCCTGTACCTGCCTTCTCTCCATACCCCCTGATCCCTTTAGCCACAAGGGCCATATCTAACTCCCTCTTAAATATAGCCAATGAACTGGCCTCAACTACTTTCCGTGGCAGAGAGTTCCAGAGATTCACCACTCTCTGTGTGAAAAATGTTTTTCTCATCTCGGTCCTAAAGGATTTCCCCTTTATCCTTAAACTGTGACCCCTTGTCCTGGACTTCCCCCAACATCGGGAATAATCTTCCTGCATCTAGCCTGTCCAATCCCTTAAGAATTTTGTAAGTTTCTATAAGATCCCCCCTCAATCTTCTAAATTCTAGCGAGTACAAGCCGAGTCTATCCAGTTTTTCTTCATATGAAAGTCCTGACATGGAATGTCTGGTGAAACATTCATGGCAAGAATGCCTTTCCTTAGGACTGAGATGATGAAAAATGTTTTCACCCAGAGAGTTGTGAATCTGTGGAATTCTCTGCCACAGAAGGCAGTGGAGGCCAATTCACTGGGTGTTTTCAAGAGAGAATTAGATTTAGCTCTTAGGGCTAACGGAATCAAGGGATAAGGAGAGAAAGCAGGTACAGGATACTGAGTTGGATGATCAGCCACGATCATATTGAATGGCGGTGCTGACTCGAAGGGCCGAATGGCCTACTCCTGCACCTATTTTCTATGTTTCTACATTTAACGTATACTTCTGGATGTGCTGGATAGTGCTGGAGTAACTCAGCAGGTCAGGCAGCATCTCTGGAGAGAAGGAATAGGTGACGTTTTGGGTCAGAACTCCTTTGCTCAATAGATGCTGCTTGACCCGCTGAGTTAGTCCAGCATTTTGTGTCTATCTCTGGTGTAAACCAGCATCTGAAGTTCCAGCCTTCATTCATCGATCTCTGTCAGGGCTCCTGCGATTTCTTCTATGTCTTCCTGCAGTGTCCTTGGATATATCTGATCGGGCCAAGGAGATTTATAGCACGTTAATATGCCTGAGGACATCTGACACCTCCTTTTTGTTCATGATTGGGTATCACGTGTGGTTTGTAGGGACCATCATCGCAGGCCAGTTATAAAAATAATATATCTATATTTGACCAGGGCAGAAGGGACTGTGGCATAGAGGTTACAGTCAGATTAGTTTACAGCATTGAGTTGAATCTTTGCCGAGTGGAAGGGCAGATACTAAAGCCGCCACCACCTAATGTATATCCTTGTTTACATTCACCAGATTCAGATTCAGATTCAGATCCAGATTCAATTTTAATTGTCATTGTCAGTGTACAGTACAGAGACAACGAAATGCATTTAGCATCTCCATTGAAGAGCGACATAGCAACGATTTGAATAAATAATCATAAGTGTCCGGGGGGGGGGGGGGGGGGGGGGGGGGGGGGGGGGGGGGGGGGGGGGGGGGGGGGGGGGTGTGGTGTGGTGGGCAGTCACCGAGGTACGTTGTTGAGTAGAGTGACAGCCGCCGGAAAGAAGCTGTTCCTCGACCTGCTGGTTCGGCAACGGAGAGACCTGTAGCGCCTCCCGGATGGTAGGAGGGTAAACAGTCCATGGTTGGGGTGAGAGCAGTGAACATAGAAATAGAAAAATGGAGCCAGTAGGGTGCTGACTGCGGGTGCTGTCTGTATGGAGTTTGCACGATCACCCTGTGAGTTTTCTCCGGTTTCCTCCCCCACTCCAAAGACGTAGTGGTTTGTGGGTTAAATGCGTAGAAAGGAACTGCAGATGCTGCTTTAAACCGAAGATGGACACAAAAAGCTGGAGTAACTCAGCGGGACAGGCAGCATCTCTGGGGAGAAGGAATGGGTGACGTTTCTGGTCGAGACTGAAGAAGGGTCTCGATCCGAAACGTCACCCATTTCCTTTCTCTGTCCCGCTGAGTTACTCCAGCTGTTTGTGTCTATCTCAGGTTTGCAGGTTAATTGTGTTGGTACAATTGGAATGGTCAAATTGGCCCTGGGGTGTGTAGGATGGTGTTAGTGTGCGGGGATCGCTGGTCGGCACAGACTCGGTGGACCGAAGGGCCTGTTTCCGCGCTGTATCTCTAAACGCAGGCAGGTGAGACTAGCTGAGAAGGAACATCTTGGTTGGCATGTTTAAGAAGGAACTGCAGATGCTGGAAAAATCGATGGTAGACAAAAATGCTGGAGAAACTCAGCGGGTGAGGCAACATCTATGGAGCGAAGGAAATAGGCAACGTTCCGATATCTGGCATGGAGGAGTTGGGCTGAAGGGCCTGTTTCCATCCTGAATTACTGCATAACGTGCCCATTCTGCAAGCTATGCTCCTTAGGTCTCAGAGGAGTTTGAACGTTCTTCCTGTGACCGCGTGGGTTTCATCCGGGTGCTCCGGTTTCCTTCCACATCCCAAAGTCGTGCATATTTGGCCCTCTGTAAATTGCCCCCTGGTGTGTTGGGAGTGGATGGGAAAGTGGAACAACATGGGACTGGTGTGAACGGCTGACTCGATGGGCCGAAGGGCCTGTTTCCACACTGTATTGCTGAAATTATACTGTCCAATGTGAGGTCTTTTCATAAGTTCAATAGACAATAGACAATAGACGATAGGTGCAGGAGTAGGCCATTCGGCCCTTCGAGCCAGCACCGCCATTCAATGTGATCATGGCTGATCATCCCCAACCAGTACCCCGTTCCTGCCTTTTCCCCATATCCCCTGACTCCGCTATCCTTAAGAGCCCTATCTAGCTCCCTCTTGAAAGTATCCAGAGAACCGGCCTCCACCGCCCTCTGAGGCAGAGAATTCCACAGACTCGCCACTCTCTGTGTGAAAAAGTGTTTCCTCGTCTCCATTCTAAATGGCTTACTCCTTATTCTTAAACTGTGTGGTCCCTGGTTCTGGACTCCCCCGACATCGGGAACATGTTTTGTGCATCTAACGTGTCCAAGCCTTTAACGATCTTTTCATAAGTTGTAGGAGCAGAATTAGGCCATTCGGCCCATCAACTCTACTCAGCCATTCAATCATGGCTATTCTCTGCTAACCCCATTCTCCTGCCTTCTCCCCATAACCCCCGACACCCGGCACTGATCAAGTACCCATCAATCTCTGCCTTAAAAATACCCACTGACTTGGCCTCCACAGCCGTCTGTGGCAAAGAATTCCACAGATTCACCACCCTCTGACATTGTCTTCTTGCCCGTGGCGTGCACTGCCTAAAGTTTTAGTTATGTTGTTGTATTCGATCTTGTTTGTGCATGTCGGGTTAATTGCATTCTTCGAAAACAGGGTGGAGCAGGTGAAGGTTGCAATTCCCACCCCACCCTCTGACTGGAGAAACCCATCCTCATCTCCTCCCTGAAGTTACGTCCTTTTATTCTGAGGCTGTGCCCTCTGGTCCTAGACTCTCCCACTAATGGAAACACTCTCTCCACATCCACTCTATCCAGGCCTTTCACTATTCGGTTAGTTTCAATGAGGTCCCCCCCTAAACTCCAGTGAGTACGGGCCCAGTGCCGTCAAACGCTCCTCGGCTATCTCTGGCATGCGTGGCGTCTGCCGTGTGATGAGACGGGTCAGCACATACCAACACGTCCAGGATAGACTGCAATTATACAGCAGGTTTGCTCCATCAACTCAGTAATCAACTCATTTACAAATTAATGGCTTTAACAGCTGGATAGTTTCGTTTAGTTTAGAAATAACATAGACAATTGACAATAGGTCCAGGAGTAGGCCATTCGGCCGTTCGAGCCAGCACCGCCATTCAATGTGATCATGGCTGATCATCCCCAATCAGTACCCCGTTCCTGCCTTCTCCCCATATCCCCCGACTCCGCTATTTTTAAGAGCCCTATCTAGCTCTCTCTTGAAAGCTTCCAGAGAACCGGCCTCCACCGCCCTCTGAGGCAGAGAATTCCACAGACTCACAACTCTCTGTGAGAAAAATACAGCACGGAAACAGGCCCTTCGGCCCACTGAGTCCATGCCGTCCCAGCGATCACCGCACACTAACACTACCCTACACACGAGGGGCAAATTACGATCTCACCGAAGCCAATGAACCTACAAACCGTCTTTGGAGTTCCCGGAGAAAACCCATTGTAGGTCATGGGGAGACGGTGCAAACTCCATACAGACAGCACCCGTGGTCAGGATCGAACCCGGGTCTGTGGCACTGCGAGGCTCCAAATCTACCACTGTGTCCACCGTGTCACAAGTTTTATTCCTGATCAAACCAAGGCTATTTGGCTATTTACCGATATGTACATTACTGACAAGGCCAGGATTGATTGTCGACATCTAATTCACTCTAAACCAAGGAGAGTCAACCTGATAGGCGGCCAAAATGTGTAGGAAGGAACTGCAGATGCTGGTTTAAACCAAAGATAGACACAAAATGCTGGAGTAACTCAGTGGGACAGGCAGCATCTCCGGAAGGAAGGAGTAGCTGAGGAAAGATCTGGACCCGAATCATCAGGTCATGAGTGATAGGAGTAGAATTAGGCCATTCGGCCCATCAAATCTACTCCGCCATTCAATCGTGGCTGATCTATCTCTCCCTCCGAACCGCATTCTACTGCCTTCTCCACATAACCCCCGACACCCGTGCCTGAATCGTCCCCCATTGTGTGGGAACGAACTGCAGATGCTGGTTTACACTCAAGATAGTCGCAAAACGCTGCAGTAACTCAGTAACGGGTCAGGCAGCATCTGTGGAGAAAAGGAATAGGTGACGTTTCGGCCAGGATCCCTTCTGCAGACTGCAAGATAGAGAAGGCAAGAATAAAACAGTGCCGGCAACAGATGACCTCAGGAAGGGTGGAGCCCACAATGGCCTATTGTTGGCTGGGGATGATGTGCTAATGCCACAGGGCTGCCAGCCGTGTTCTACAGTCACAGAGTGATACAGTGTGTAGCCATCTTCTTCAGATTGTTGACCTTGTCGTGGTGAAGAGGCTTGCGTGACCCCAATGATTCAGAGAGCGATGACGTTGGAACGACCAGCTGCTGGTGGGGCCACCCATGGCGGGAAGGTCAAGGAAGAGGGTCCAGAATAAGAACGATCAAACCTACAAGAACTCAACGACGGACCAGGCGGCCAAATATCTTGAACTCAACAGCTGTGAAGGCGGATGAAAGCTGCAACAGATCTATCAGCTCCAATCGTCTTGGTTCCCCTGCCATTGGAATGAGTTGAGTTGATTTGTGAAGGACCGTGAGTTTCTTGGACGTCAACATCACGTATACATTAAACACACACACACACGCACACAGACGTCTTCCTTCTGTGAGCTGCACAAAACGTCTCAAGCGACGATGGATACAAAATGCTGGAGTGACTCAGCGGGACCGGCAGCATCACTGGAGAGAAACATAGAAACATAGAAACATAGAAATTAGGTGCAGGAGTAGAGGCCATTCGGCCCTTCGAGCCTGCACCGCCATTCAATATGATCATGGCTGATCATCCGACTCAGTAGTGCAGCAGTAGCTATGGAGCGAAGGAAATAGGCAACGTTTCGGGCCGAATCCCGAAGGGGTTCGGCCCGAAACGTTACCTATTTCCTATGCCCTAACTTTCATAGAAACATCGAAAATAGGTGCAGGAGTAGGCCATTCGGCCCTTCGAGCCTGCGCCGCCATTCAATATGATCATGGCTGATCATCCAACTCAGTATCCCGTACCTGCCTTCTCTCCATACCCCCTGATCCCCTTAGCCACAAGGGCCACATCTAACTCCCTCTTAAATATAGCCAATGAACTGGCCTCAACTACCCTCTGTGGCAGAGAGTTCCAGAGATTCACCACTCTCTGCGTGAAAAAAGTTCTTCTCATCTCGGTTTTAAAGGATTTCCCCCTTTATCCTTAAGCTGTGACCCCTTGTCCTGGACTTCCCCAACATCGGGAGCAATCTTCCTGCATCTAGCCTGTCCAACCCCTTAAGAATTTTGTAAGTTTACGAATTTTGGAAGCAACGTGTGACGTTTCAGGTCGAGACCCTTCTTGTTCTGCTGCCTGTCCCGCTGAGTTACTCCTTCGTCGGTTTAAATCCGTATTTGTAGTTCCTTCCTACAGTGGACAGTAGGCAATAGACAATAGACATTCGGCCCTTCGAGCCAGCACCGCCATTCAATGTGATCATGGCTGATCATCCACAATCAGTACCCCGTTCCTGCCTTCTCCCCTATATCCCCTGACGCCCGCTATTTTTAAGAGCCCTATCTAGCTCTCTCTTGAAAGCATCCAGAGAACCGGCCTCCACCGCCCTCTGAGGCAGAGAATTCCACAGACTCACAACTCTCTGTGGGAAAAGGTCACCTACACATTGAACCTACAAACCCGCACGTCTTTGGAGAGTGGGAGGAAACTGGAGATCCCGGAGAAAACCCACGCAGATCAGGGGGAGAACGTGCAAACTCCAGACAGACATCATCCATAGTCAGCACCCCACTGCCTCCATTTTCCTAATTCAGCGGACAGGGGAAGAAGAGATATGGAAACATGGAAACATAGAAATTAGGTGCAGGAGTAGGCCATTCGGCCCTTCGAGCCTGCACCGCCATTCAATAAGATCATGGCTGATCATCCAACTCAGTATCCCGTACCTGCCTTCTCTCCATACCCTCTGATCCCCTTGGCCACAAGGGCCACATCTAACTCCCTCTTAAATATAGCCAATGAACTGGCCTCAACTACCCTCTGTGGCAGAGAGTTCCAGAGATTCACCACTCTCTGTGTGAAAAAAGTTCTTCTCATCCTGGTTTTAAAGGATTTTCCCCTTATCCTTAAGCTGTGACCCCTTGTTCTGGACTTCCCCAACATCGGGAACAATCTTCCTGCATCTAGCCTGTCCAACCCCTTAAGAATTTTGTAAGTTTCTATAAGATCCCCTCTCAATCTCCTAAATTCTAGAGAGTATAAACCAAGTCTATCCAGTCTTTCTTCATATGAAAGTCCTGACATCCCAGGAATCAGTCTGGTGAACCTTCTCTGTACTCCCTCTATGGCAATAATGTCCTTCCTCAGATTTGGAGACTAAAACTGTACGCAATACTCCAGGTGCGGTCTCACCAAGACCCTGTACAACTGCAGTAGAACCTCCCTGCTCCTATACTCAAATCCTTGGGAAGGGTAAGGCTTGTAAAAGAATCATCAAAGGAGACGATGGAGGAAAATGTGGAATAATTCATGGTTAGCTGGGGGGAAGTTGACAACGAGGCACACAATGTATACTTTAATCAGGAGGGCAGTCGGACTGGTCGGAGAACAAGGATGGGGGGAGCGGATGGAGAGAGAGGGAGAGCAAGGGTTACTTGAAGTTAGAGAAGTCAATATTCATACCGCTGGGTTGTAAGCTGCCCACGCGAAAATATGAGGTGCTGTGTTCTATTGTGACTGCTTGGCTAATGAATGGTTCCATAACTCTCGCTAAATAACATCATGAAAAGCCACGAGCTGGTGTTATGTCTAGACTTTCTGACACCTCACTATTATTACACGAGGCATTCCAGCCCAAAATACACCCACAGTGCTGGGTGTTGTGTGAGTGTTGGCTGGGAATAGTGCAACAGAGCTGGAAACCAAACCTGCCATTAGCATTCTTTCTGAGTCTTAGATGTTGTTGATCTTATACTTTTTGATGGCACAGATAGAGGGTATTTGGCCCACTATGGCCATGCCCGATACCTGGGGGGCCCATAGACTCATACAGCATGGAAACAGGCCCTTCTGCCCAACTTGCCCATGCCGACCATCTTCACTATCCATGTACCTGTCCAAATATCTTTTAAATGATGTTATAGTACCTGCCTCAACTACCCCCTCTGGCAGCTTGTTCCATAGGCCCACCTTCCCAGCAGTTATCAGGCAACTGAACCATCCTACCAACAACTAGAGAGCAGTCCTGAGATACTATATGCCTCATTGGAGACCCTTAGGACTACCTTTGTTTAAGAGAGAACCAGTACACAGAGAGTGGTGAATCTGTGGAATTCTCTGCCACAGAAGGTAGTTGAGGCCACAGTTCATTGGCTATATTTAAGAGGGAGTAAGATGTGGCCCTTGTGGCTAAAGGGATCAGGGGGTATGGAGAGAAGGCAGGGGTGGGATACTGAGTTGGATGATCAGCCATGATCATATCGAATGGCGGTGCAGGCTCGAAGGGCCGAATGGCCTACTCCTGCACCGATTTTCTATGTTTCTATGTTTCTATGCTGGAAAAATCAAAGGTAGACAAAAAATGCTTGAGAAACTCAGCGGGTGATGCAGCAGCTGTGGAGCGAAGGAATGGGTGACGTTTCACGTCGAGACCCTTCGTCAGACTCAAGATCAGTTCAGCTCAGATCAGTTTATTGTCACGTGCACCGAGGTTACAGTGAAAAGCATTTTGTTGCGAGCTAACCAAAGATCCTAGAGCGAGCAAGATCGATCACTCGATGAAAAAGACCTAGTAAGGTCACGGGCAGATTCATGGGTAATTCCCGGCCCCATTTCCGTAACCGGCTTCCGTCTCCGCACCAAAGACCCCGTAGCGGGGCAAAGATACTAGTGCGAAGACGGAAGCCGGTCACGGAAACATCCTCATAAAAATAAAAGTTCTTTGGGAAAAATCTTCTCCTCATTTTCCGAATTATAATTTATTAACACAAACTGTTCCCCCGCAACGTTGATTACACTGCGAGTCGGGTCGGGTCGGGTCGGGTTACTGAAATGGATGAAATAAAGGCCCACGTTCCGCTCCGTTGCGTACTACACGTCAGCCCATTGCATTTAACAGGAGTGGTCTATCTTGCTCCGCTAGAGGATCTATGGTGCTAACCAGCCAGCGGAAAGCCCACTAGCTCCACCTCTTCCTTTATTCTCCCCCACCCCCTCATCCTCACATCATTCTGAAGAAGGGTTTCAATCAGAAACGTTGCCTACTTCCTTCGCTCCATAGAAGCTGCCTCCCCCGCTGAGTTTCTCCAGCATTTTTGTCTACTAGCGGAAAGACAATACATGATTACAATCGAGCCGTTCACAGTGTACAGACACAGGATGAAGGGAATAGCGTTTAGTGCAAAGTAAAGCCAGTAAAGTCCGATCAAAGATAACCCGAGAATATCAATGCACAAGGTTTTATCATCTGGAATTCCCAGACAGGAAACAAATTTAATTTAAACAGAGGAGGGAGAATTGCTTATTTATTGAAAGGAAACTGATGACAAGCCCAAGGGAAAAAACAAGGGAGGGGAACTAATGTAATCAACATTTCAATGGACAAAGTTGAAATAACTTTATGCTGGGCGTTCTGAATTCAATACATAAATTTGGTTTAGTTTAGTGTAGTTTCTTATTTACACATGTACCAAGCTGCAGGGAAAGGCTTTTTCGTCGCATGCTATCCAGTCAGCGGAAAGACTACACATGATTACAATCGAGCCGTCCACAGTGTACAGATACAGGGTAAAGGGAATAACGTTTAGAGCAAGGTAAAGTCCAGTAAAGTCCAATTAAAGATAGTCCGGGGGTCTCCAATGAGGTAGATGGGAGGTCAGGACCGCTCTCTAGTTGGTGAGAGGATGGTTCAGTTGCCTGATAACTGCTGGGAAGGTGGGCCTATGGAGAAGCTGCCAGAGGTGGTAGTTGAAGCAGCTGGGAAGAAACTGCCCCTGAATCTGGAGGTGAGGGGGGGGTGGGGGGGGGGGGGTTGATTGGTAGTTGGGTGGACAATGGCCAGGGATGATAATGTTCTGAAGAAGGGTCTCGACCTGAAACGTCACCCATTCCTTCTCTCCAGAGACGCTGCCTGTCCCGCTGAGTTACTCCAACTTTTTGTGTCTCTCTTCGGTTTTTTATTTTTGTTTGTTTTTTTAAATACATTTTTACTAGAGGCATCTGCATATCATAGTCCAAACCAGTACAACTTGGGAGATAGGTCCGTGGGACAGAGGACGGAACTATTTATCTAGTCCTGGGTTCAGGCTTCAATCCAGCCTCCGTGCCGGTCCAATCTACCCCTTCAAATAATCTATAAATGGAGACCAATTGGATTTAAACCAGCATTCTGTTCCTTCCCACACATTAGGGAGTCAGATACGGAGAGAAGAGAAATGCAAAGCCAGGGGAAGGGAAGTGGGTGAAAGGGGATGGGGAGAAAGGGAGTAGAGAAGTGAAGGGTGAAAGAGGGCTGGGATAGTGGGAGAAATAGATGTGTACCAGGGTGGAAGTGGTGTCCTGATCTCCCTCAATTACTAAACCCTACATTCAAAATTCAATTAATAAATCCCAAACACAAGTAATACAAATTTAAATGCATCTGAGGAAGGTTCTCCTCTCAATCCAAAACGTCACCAATTCCTTCTCTCCAGAGATGCTGCCTGACCCGCTGGGTTACTCCAGCATTTTGTGTCTATCTAATTGAAGATAAATCTATCAAGGGACTTGATAGAGGTCTTTAAAATGATGAGAGGGACAGACAGAGTTGATGTGGACCAGCTTTTCCCTTTGAGAATAGGGAAGATTCAAACAAGAGGACATGACTTCAGAATTAAGGGACAGAAGTTTAGGGGTAATAATGAGGGGGAACTTCTTTACTCAGAGAGTGGTAGCGGTGTGGAATGAGCTTCCAGTGGAAGTGGTGGAGGCAGGTTCATTGGTATCATTAAAAAATAAATTGGATAGGCATATGGATGAGAAGGGAATGGAGGGTTATGGTATGAGTGCAGGCAGGTGGGACTAAGGGAAAAAAAAGTTGTTCGGCACGGACTTGTAGGGCCGAGATGGCCTGTTTCCGTGCTGTAATTGTTATATGGTTATATGGTTATATGGTTAAGACACAAAAAGTCGGAGTAACTCAACGGGTCAGGCAGCATCTGTGGAGAAAAGGAATAGCTGGCATTTCGGGTCGAGACTTTTCTTGAGAATTTAATTTTTATGAAAGAACTGCAGATGCTGGAAAAATCGGAGGTAGACCAAAATGCTGGGGAAACTCAGCGGGTGAGGCAGCATCTATGGAGCGAAGGAATAGGTGACGTTTCCGAGACCCTTCTTCAGACTTGGGAATTTAATTGTTCTATTTTAATCCATGTGGCAATTAGATACTTCTGACTATTAATCCTTGAGGGAAACTGAAATGCAATTTGGGAATTAATCTACTTCTCTCTGTAAAAGTATCCAAATGGCAGATCTCTCCGAGAACACTGATGCAATTATAAAGAAAGCACATCAGCGCCTCTACTTCCTGAGAAGATTACGGAGAGTCGGTTTGTCAAGGAGGACTCTCTCTAACGTCTACAGGTGCACAGTAGAGAGCATGCTGACCGGTTGCATCGTGGCTTGGTTCGACAACTCGAGCGCCCAGGAGCAGAAAAGACTACAAAAAGTAGTAAACACTGCCCAGTCCATCATCGGTTCTGACCTCCCCACCATCGAGGGGATCTATCACAGTTGCTGCCTCAAAAAGGCTGGCAGCATCATCAAGGACCCACACCATCCTGGTCACACACTCATCTCCCCGCTGCCATCAGGTAGAAGGTACAGGAGCCTGAAGACTGCAACATCCAGGTTCAGGAATAGCTACTTCCCCACAGCCATCAGGCTATTGAACTCACCAACAAACAGACTCTGAACTATAACAGCCTATTGCACTTTATCTGTTTACTGATGTGTGTGTATGTATATATTCTATGGTATATGGACACACTGATCTGTTCTGTATTTATGACTACAATATTCTGTTGTGCTGCAGCAATGCAAGAATTTCATTGTCCTAACTGGGACACATGACATAAACTCTACTTGACTTGGCACCGTGGTAGAGTTGCTGTCTCACAGTGCCTGAGACCCAGGTTCGATCCTGACCACATAGAAACATAGAAAACAGGTGCAGGAGTAGGCCATTCGGCCCTTCGAGCCTGCACCGCCATTCAATATGATCATAGCTGATCATCCAACTCAGTAGCCCATCCCTGCCTTCTCTCCATACCCCCTGATCCCTTTAGCCACAAGGGCCACATTTAACTCCCTCTTAAATATAGCCAATGAACTGTGGCCTCAACTACCTTCTGTGGCAGAAAATTACACAGATTCATCACTCTCTGTGTGAAATTTTTTTTTCTCATCTCGGTCCTAAAAGACTTCCCTCTTATCCTTAAACTGTGACCCCTAGTTCTGGACTTCCCCAACATCGGGAACAATCATCCTGCATCTAGCCTGTCCAACCGCTTAAGAACCCCTTAAGACCACGGGTGCTGTCTGTACGGAGTTTGCACGTTCTCCCCGTGACCTGCGTGGGTTTTCTCCGGGTGCTCCGGTTTCCTCCCGCACTCCAAAGACGTGCAGGTTTGTGGGTTCATTGGCTTGGTGTAAATGTCAAATTGTCCCTAATCTGCGTCGGATAGTGTTAGTGAGCGAGGATCGGTGGTGGGGGCAGACTCAATGGGCCGAAGGGCCTGTGTCCGCGCTGCATCTCTAAACTAAACTAAAAGCTGCCAAGCTACAGGTTATTAGTTGCAAATAACTAGGTGAAAGGGAAACAGGAGGATGTTTATTCCGACTTGTTCTGACCCAGTTCAACTGATAACACAGGGATTAACTGTTGCAAAGATTAGGAAAAACTTTGTCATTCACCAGCAAAGACTTGGCAAACAGAGCAGGTATGATTCTCACGGCATTTCTGTCTGACGTCTATCCTGTGCTGATAAAACCAGCTTGAGGCCAGGTTTAGGAAGCTGTATTAACATAGAAAATCGGTCCTTATTCAGTGTAGCAAAGTTGGTAGAAATGGCATCTCACCGTCCAGTGACCCAAGTTCACTCCTGACCTCTGGTGCTGTCTGTGTGGAGTTTGCACGTTCTCCCTTTGACCGCGTGCCTGTCCTCAGAGTACCCTGGGTTCCTCCTATATTTGAAGACGTTTGGGTTGATAGGTTGATAGTGCAGCACTGTGGCACAGCGGTAGAGTTGCTGCCTCACGGCACCAGAGACCCAGGTTCGATCCCGACTACGGGTGCTGCTGTCTGTACGGAGTTTACACGATCTCCCCGTGACCTGCGTGGATTTTCTCCGAGATCTTCGGTTCCCTCCCACACGCTAAAGAGGTGCAGGTTTGTAGGTTAATTGGCTTGGTGTAAATGTTAATTGTCCCGAGAGTGTGTAGGATAGTGTTGGTGTGCGGAGATCGCTGGTCGGCAGGAACTCGGTGGGCCGAAGGGCCTGTTTCCACGCTGTATCTCTGAACTAAACTAAGCTAAACTTTGCCACAAAAAGCTGGAGTACCTCAGCGGGTCAGACAGCATCTCTGGGGAACAGGAATAGGTTTCCCTTTCCCCTTGACTCTCGGTGTGAAGAAGGGTCTCGACCCGAAATGTCACATATTCCGTTTCTCCAGAGATGCTGCCTGACCCCGCTAGCTTTTATTTAGAAACATAGAAACATTAAAAAAATAGGTGCAAGAGTAGATCATTCAATATGATCATGGCTGATCAAAAATCAGTATCCCGTTCCAGCTTTTCCCCATATCCCTTGGCCCATTAGCCCTAAAAGCTAAATCCAACTCTCTCTTGAAAACATCCAGTGAATTGGCCTCCACTGCCTTCCGTGGCCGAGAATTCCACAGATTGACAACTCTCTGGGTGGAACTCTCTTTGCGACTATCTCTTGTTTAAAGCAGCATCTGCAGTTCCTTCCTGCACGTAAACTCTCTGTCACAGACTGAGATCGGGTCAGATAATGAATGACTAGGGTGTGTACAAACATCTGCAGCATCTGGAAACATCTGGAGATGTGAAAGCTCCCAAGATTAACACAAGCACGAGAGAATTCGTGTGTCTAAATCTCTCCATCACCCTCTTCCACCACAGAGATAACATTTATGTTCTGGCTTCAAATTGCAATGTCAAATGGAGTGCAAGATTTGGGAGACATGTTACAGCTGTACAAGGTCATTTAAGCAGGAAAGAGAGCAGTAATGTTTCACAAGTGTGTTACTGGGACTTGTGTGTTCCTGTGTAATACTGAGTGCAGTTTTGGTCCCCTAATTTGAGGAAGGACATTTGTGCTGTTGAGGGAGTGCAGCGTAGGTTCACAAGGTTAATTCCCGGGATGGCGGGATTGTGATATGCTGAGAGAATGGAGCGGCTGGGCTTGTACACTCTGGAGTTTAGAAGGATGAGCGGGGATCTTATTGAAACATATAACAAAGGGGTTTGGACACGCTAGTGGCAGGAAACATGTTCCCGATGTTGGGGAAGTCCAGAACCAGGGGCCACAGTTTAAGAATAAGGAGTAAGCCATTTAGAACGGAGACGAGGAAATAATTTTTCACACAGAGAGTTGTGAGTCTGTGGAATTCTCTGCCTCAGAGGGTGGTGGAGGCCGGTTCTCTGGACACTTTCAAGAGAGCGCTAGATAGCGGAGTCAGGGGATATGGGGAGAAGGCAGGAACGGGGTACTGATTGGGAATGATCAGCCATGATCACATTGAATGGCGGTGCTGGCTCGAAGGGCTGAATGGCCTACAATATTGACTATTGACCAAAGATAGACACAAAATGCTGGAGTAACTCACCGGGTCAGGCAGCATCTCTGGAGAAAAGAAATGGGTCACGTTTCGGGTCATGACTCTACTTCGGACTCCGAGACTTCGTCAGACTACTAGGACTGGCAGGATTAGGTTCTAAGGAGATGCTGGGAACAGGCTGGGACGTAATTCCCCTCAGAGTAGGAAGCTGAGAGATGACCTCGTAGAAGTATATACAGTCACGAGGTCCATACAGAGAGTAAACACACACACACATAGTCTTTTTCCGACAATCAACAACAGCGCCTCCGTCAGGAGAAGTCAAGCTACGCTCATTGACGTCAAACCCACTGTCGTCGAAAATCTTTTCAACATGTTGAAAATTTAGCGTCGACCAGCACACATAGACTCCATAGAAATGCAAGTCATTTAATGAAGATGTCAATAATATCCCCATTCATAGAAAAATGTGACGTGCCCTAAAATAGATCAAAGTTGCCGATGGTTATTGGTTGGAGGAAATTCATTGACATGGAAGTTAAATTAGTCTGGTTTCAGTTTATCGATGCAAAAATTTAACAAGGGTTTAAGAACATGTAAGATCGAACTCAAGGGCCTGTCCCACTTGGCGACATTTGCACATCATGCAAATGGCGCGCAAAGGTTTTGTACATCCCAAAATCCTGGGGCGCCGTGCGCGACCACGCATCACTGCCTACGTCACCACGCACCACGCGCGCATCGTGCTTTGTGACACGTAAATGATATCACGTAAATGACGCGCAAATGACGCCCAAGCGGGGCAGGCCCTTTACTGTACAGCGCAGAAACAGTGGTTTGGCTCACAATGTTCGTGCCAATCAGCATACTAGGTTAAACTAATCTCATCTGCCTGCACGCAATATAATAGTGAACAGTCTTGTGTTCCAAAACAAAGCAATTATTTTTTTTTGTGCAGCAGCACAGTGGGTCTGTAAACATTCCTTGCCTATCCGTGTGTCTATCTGAAATCATTCTGTTTTTTTTGTGGGATAAATGACTTCATTTTGGCTTGTAACTTTGAGATCACGTAAATATTGAGATTACAGACTGTGATAGTGGATTCATGGGATCAGTACAAGTATCACAATGTCAGTGATTCATCGAAAATGTATCTGTTTGTGGAAGGTCACTTAGGGGTATACAGCGCCAGAGGCCCGGGTTCGATCCTGACCCCGGCTGCTGTCTGTGTGGAGTTTGCACGTGTGTGTGCTTCCTCCCTCTTTTTTTAAAAAGGGAGGGAGAGAGAAAACGGGGAATTACAGACCAGTTAGTCTAACGTCGGTAGTGGGGAAAATGCTGGAGTCAGTTATTAAAGATGGGATAGCAGCACATTTGGAAAGTGGGGAATTCATTGGACAAAGTCAGCATGGATTTACGAAAGGTAAATCATGTCTGACGAATCTTATAGAATTTTTCGAGGATGTAACTAGTAGCGTGGATAGGGGAGAACCAGTGGATGTGGTGTATCTGGACTTCCAGAAGGCTTTCGACAAGGTCCCACATAAGAGATTAGTATACAAACTTAAAGCACAAGGCATTGGGGGTTCAGTATTGATGTGGATAGAGAACTGGCTGGCAAACAGGGAGCAAAGAGTAGGAGTAAACGGGTCCTTTTCACAATGGCAGGCAGTGACTAGTGGGGTACCGCAAGGCTCCGTGCTGGGACCCCAGCTATTTACAATATATATTAATGATCTGGATGAGAGAATTGAATGCAACATCTCCAAGTTTGCAGATGACACGAAGCTGGGGGGCAGTGTTAGGTGTGAGGAGGATGCTAGGAGGCTGCAAGGTGACTTCGATAGGCTGGGTGAGTGGGCAAATGCATGGCACATGCAGTATAATGTGGATAAATGTGAGGTTATCCACCTTGGAGGCAAAAACAGGAAAGTAGACTGTTATCTGAATGGTGGCAGATTAGGAAAAGGGGAGATGCAACGAGACCCGGGTTTCATGGTACACCAGTCATTGAAAGTAGGCATGCAGGTGCAGCAGGCAGTGAATAAAGCGAATGGTATGTTAGCTTTCATAGCAAAAGGATTTGAGTATAAGAGCAGGGAGGTTCTACTGCAGTTGTACAGGGTCTTGGTGAGACCACGCCTGGAGTATTGCGTAGTTTTGGTCTCCTAATCTGAGGAAAGACATTCTTGCCATAGAGGGAGTGCAGAGAAGGTCCATCAGACTGATTCCTGGGATGTCAGGACTTTCATATGAAGAAAGACTGGATAGACTCGGTTTGTACTCGCTAGAATTTAGAAGATTGAGGGGGGATCTTATTCATCCTGACTACGGGCACTGCTGTCTGTACGGAGTTTGCACGTTCTCCCCGTGATCTAGGTGGGTTTTCTCTGAGATCTTCGGTTTCCTCCCACACTCCAAGGACCTACAAGTTTAGACAATAGACAATAGGCAATGGGTGCAGGAGTTGGCCATTCGGCCCTTCGAGCCAGCACCGCCATTCAATGTGATCATGGCTAATCATCCCCAATCAGTACCCCCCGTTCCTGCCTTCTCCCCATATCTCCTGACTCCGCTATTTTTAAGAGCCCTATCTAGCTCTCTCTTGAAAGCATCCAGCGAACCCCCCTCCACCCCCCTCTGAGGCAGGTTTGTAGGTTAATTGGATTGGTAAATGTAAAAATTGTCCCTAGTGGGTGTAGGATGGTGTTAGTGTGCGGGGATCGCTGGTCGGCGTGGGAAGGGCCTGTTTCCGCAGCTGTATCTCTAAACTAAACAAAACTAAATTCTTCAACTGGTGGTGGAGTCGAAGACCAGAGGCCACAGCCTCAGAATAAAAGGACATTCCTTCAGAAATTAAATGAGGAGGAATTTCTTTAGCCATGGAGTGGTGAATCTGTGGAATTCATTGCCACAGACGGCAGTGGAGGCCAAGTCAATGGATATTTTTAAGGCGGAGATTAAAAGATTCTTGATTAGTACGGGTGTCAGGGGTTCTGGGAGAATGGGGTTGAGAGGGAAAGATAGTGCAGCCATGATTGAAGGGCAGAGCAGACTTGATGGGCCGAATGGCCTAATTCTGCTCCTATCGCTTATAAACGTGTGAAATTCAATGTTGATATCACTGGGTGGTAGACTGCCCGAATGGAATATGAAGTGGGTAACATGCTGGAAAAGAGCTCAGTGGGTTGAGGAGGGGAAAGGAATTAACACTGCGCATCGAACAGTACAGCACACGAACAGGCCCTTTGGCCCACAATGTGGAGTGCTAGTATGGGTGTTGTGGGCTGAAGGGACTGGTTTCCAGAGGGCTAGTATGGACATTGTGGGCCTAATGGATTCTTGGGCTGGCGGCTCAGTCACTCAAGCCTGTTGTGCTGGCAGCTCACTCACTCATGGCTGGTGGGCTGGCAGTTGACTTGCGGCTATTCCTTGAAATTCCATTTCAAGCAGGGTGCAAGGCCACCAAGGACCATTTCAAGCAGGGTGCAAGGCCACCAAGGACAGCGAGTTGTGACCTCTCCCTCCTCGCCACCCACCAGAAGGGTGGCCTTCATGGCATGATTGACAGGGGAGAGAATCTCAACATTTTCTAAACACTAATAACTCTTTTATTTTTCATTGATGGAAAAAATCCTCGGCAACCAATGAGCGGAGGGGGGCTCTGAGCAAGATGGCCAAAAATCACAGCCGTACGTAGTAACGCTTTTTCTAAAATCAATAGAAAGCGCAAACAGGAAGTGGTCAAGATTAGTCTTTTAATTATATAGAAGGCTAGGCAACTTTAATTTGGCAAGGGAACTTTAATTAGGCAAGATAAATTTAATTAGGCACGGCAAATTTAATTAGGCAAGGCTACTTTAATTAGGCAAGGCAGCTTTAATTAGGTAACACAGCTTTAGCATTTCCAAACCAAAGGCAACACAGCTTTAGCATTTCCAAACTATATTGTCAAGCCACATTAAGGGCACTGACAGGTCAGTAAAACCACTCACAGTTTAGTAGACATGTGTTCAGTGTTATTCACAGCTCAGACTGATAGACGTGACCCTCTCACTCCCCCATCTTGCAGAGATTGACTGAGGCACTCAACACTTCTGGGTTTCATAGTCCCTCCGGAAGGGGCGTGGCCTTCAGGAGAGATAATCTCAACATTTTTTAAACACTAATAACTCTTTTATTTTTTATCGATGGGAAAAATCTTCTTGTCCTACGCAGCGGAGGGGGACTCTGAGTAAGATGGCCAAAAATCACAGCCGTAATTGGCAGCGTTTTTTCTAAAATCAAGATACCGAACAACAGGAAGTGGTCAAGATCAGACTTTTAGTAATATGGATACATACAGAATATATAAATATACACTGGAATTTTCTCTCTGGTTCATCATATAGTTTAAAATGTACTATGTTTCCCCATTCTGTTGTGCTGCAGCAAGTAAGAATTTCACTGTTCTATCTGGGACACATGACAATAAAACTCTCTTGACTCTTGCCAAGCTGCCTGCCCCACTGTGTTACTCCTGCACTTTGTGACCTTTCTGTGCATTAACCAGCATCTGCAGTTCTCTGTTTCTACTCAATGGTGAGCTCAAAATGGGGAAGTGGCTCGCCTCAGTCACAAAGGCCGGCAGCATCATCAAGGACCCACACCATCCTGGCCACACACTCATCTCCCCGCTACCTTCAGGTGGAAGGTACAGGAGCCTGAAATCTGCAACATCCAGGTTCAGGAATAGCTGCTTCCCCACAGCCATCAGACAATTAAACTCAACTCGAAAAAAAATCTGAACTTTAATAGCCCATTGCACTTAATATGCTTATTTATGTGTGTGTATATATATTCAATAGACAATAGACAATAGGTGCAGGAGTAGAGGCCATTTGGCCCTTCGAGCCAGAACCGCCATTCAATGTGATCATGGCTGATCATCCCCAATCAGTCCCCCGTTCCTGCCTTCTCTCCATATCCCTCGACTCTGCTATCTTTAAGAGACCCATCTAGCTCTCTCATGAAAGCATCCAGAGAACCTGCCTCCACCGCCCGCTGAGGCAGAGAATTCCACAGACTATGGTATATGGTCACACTGATCTGTTCTGTATTTATTCGTGCCTACAATATTCAGTTGTGCTGAAGCAAAGCAAGAATGTCATTGTCCTCGAGAAGGAACTGCAGATGCTGGAAAATCGAAGGTAGACAAAAATGCTGGAGAAACTCAGCGGGTGCAGCAGCATCTATGGAGCGAAGGAAATAGGCAACGTTTCGGGCCGAGACCCTTCTTCAGACTGATAGGGGGTGGCGGGGAGAAGGGGAGAATGTCATTGTCCTATCTGGGACACATGATGATAAACTCTCTTGTGTGGAAGGAAGGGCTGTGTTGTGGGGGGGGGGAGTATGGGGGACTGGCTGGATTGCCCTTTTTGACATGGAACTAGTCTTGATCACCAGACTGATTCCTGGGATGTCAGGACTGTCTTATGAAGAAAGACTGGATAGACTTGGTTTATACTCTCTAGAATTTAGGAGATTGAGAGGGGATCTTATAGAAACTTACAAAATTCTTAAGGGGTTGGACAGGCTAGATGCAGGAAGATTGTTCCCGATGTTAGGGAAGTCCAGGACAAGGGGTCACAGCTTAAGGATAAGGGGGAAATCCTTTAAAACCGAGATGAGAAGAACTTTTTTTCACACAGAGAGTGGTGAATCTCTGGAACTCTCTGCCACAGAGGATAGTCGAGGCCACAGTTCATTGGCTATATTTAAGAGGGGGTTAGATGTGGCCCTTGTGGCTAAGGGGATCAGGGGGTATGGAGAGAAGGCAGGTACGGGATACTGAGTTGGATGATCAGCCATGATCATATTGAATGGCGAATGATGTAGGCTCGAAGGGCCGAATGGCCTACTCCGGCACCTATTTTCTAATGCATTTCGTTGTCTCTGTACTGTACACTGACCATGACAATTAAAATTGAATCTGAATCTGAATCTGAATCTGAATCTGAATCTGAATCTATATTTCTATATTGAGCCGATGGGCCGAAGGGCCCCGCCTTCCACGCCGTCGTGATGAACGTGTGTTGTTGGTGGGGCAGGGTATAGAGTTAGACAAAGGTGCTGGTGAAACTCAGCGGGTGCAGGCAGCATCTATGGAGCGAAGGAAATAGGCAACGTTTCGGAACGAAACGTTGCCTATTTCCTTCGCTCCATAGATGCTGCCTGCACCCGCTGAGTTTCTCCAGCACCTTTGTCTACCTTCGATTTTCCAGCATCTGTGTTACCTTCGATTTTCCAGTTCCTTCTTAAACAGAGTATAGGGTTGATTGGCTGTGAAATGTTCTCTGGGCGGTGCTCTAGTCTATGTGAAATGCCAGCGCTTGTGGAGCGGTGCCTCTCTGCATTGCAACGCCGCGGGTGGAAGAGGAGAGACACACAGAGAGACGCTAGACTTTTCCCCCACTCCTTAGTCCTGCTCCAGAGACACTTTGATTAATGCCAGGCTCGGAGATGAGGGGCGCAAGGACCAGAGTGAAGACCACCGCCCTGGTAGCACTGATGGTCGTCTCCCTGCTGCTGATCTTCCTGTGCGCTCTCTTGATCCGGACCTATACATTCAGCCCGGGGGTTGCGGGCGACCAGCGCTGGGCCAGCGACCACCCACCAGCACACGCCGGCGACTTCAGCCCCCGGGAGAAGCAGCAGATGCTGGCAGCCTTCAAAGCAGCTCTTCGCATCCGCACCGTGTCCAGCGGCAAACCCCAACACAACAACACAGCCCTGGAAGAGTTCGGACTCCATCTATCCAAAGGTACCTCTCTCTCTCTATCTCCCTCTCCCTGTCCCTTCTTCTCCAGTTGTATCGGGCTCTGGTGAGACCAGAGTGAGGTCGAAGGGCCGAATGGCCTCCTCCTGCACCTATGTTTCTATGTTTCTATGTTTCTCTCCGGAGGTGCTGTCTGACCCACTGAGTTACCCCAGCTTTTTGTGTCTATCTCCTACCCTCATCCCCCTCTCCCCACCCCATCCCTCCCCGTAAGCCCAACTTGTCCACACAAAGCAACATGCCCCATCTACACTAGTCCCACCTGCCCATATTCCTCCAAACCTGTCCTATCCATGTACCTGTCATTTTTAGCGCTGTTAGAATAGAATAGAATCGTTTCTTTATGTCTGTCTTATGAAGAAAGACTGGATAGACTTGGTTTATACTCTCTAGAATTTAGAAGATTGAGAGGGGATCTTATAGAAACTTACAAAATTCTTAAGGGGTTGGACAGGCTAGATGCAGGAAGATTGTTCCCGATGTTAGGGAAGTCCAGGACAAGGGGTCACAGCTTAAGGATAAAGAGGAAATCCTTTAAAACCGAGATGAGAAGAACTTTTTTCACGCAGAGAGTGGTGAATCTCTGGAACTCTCTGCCACAGAGGGTAGTTGAGGCCAGTTCATTGGCTACATTTAAGAGGGAGTTAGATGTGGCCCTTGTGGCTAAGGGGATCAGGGGGTATGGAGAGAAGGCAGGTACGGGATACTGAGGTGGATGATCAGCCATGATCATATTGAATGGCGGTGCAGGCTCGAAGGGCCGAATGGCCTACTCCTGCACCTAATTTCTATGTTTCTATGTTTCTATGTTTATTGTCATTGTAACATGAACCATGTACAACGAAATTTAAAAATGTCAGCCAGTCAGTGCACCATTCAAACATTTCTAAAAGCTAACGATACATACAAGGTAAAATATTAAAAGATAAACAACTAAAATAAATATCACGAAAATAGCACGCATAAACACCCAACCCTCCATCCTTCTGTCGATTTCACAGTGTACCACAGTCCCTTAGTCTGTATCGCCCCTGCGTTCCTTGGCGGCTACATTTAGTGCTTTTATAGCAGTGGGGTAAAAACTGTTTTTTAGTCTGTTTGTCCTTGTCCTTGTAGATCTGTACCGTCTGCCTGACGGCAACAGTTCAAACAGGGAGTGTCCGGGGTGGGAAATGTCCTTTATGATACTCTGGGATTTTTTTGGTGCAGCGGGAACTGTGTAAGTCCTCCAAGGTAAGGAGAGGGCAGCCGACAATCCTCTGGGCGTTGTTATAGTCCCTGCCTCAACTACCTGTATTGTGTTTAAGAAGGAACTGCAGATGCTGGAAAATCGAAGGTGGACAAAAATGCTGGAGAAACTCAGCGGGTGCAACAGCATCTATGGAGCGAAGGAAATAGGCAACGTTTCGGGCCGAAAGCCGAAAGGTTTCGGCACGCAACGTTGCCTATTTCCTTCGCTCCATAGATGCTGCTGCACCCACTGAGTTTCTCCAGCATTTTTGTCTACCTGTATTGTGTACGGTTTTGGTCTCCTAATTTGAGGAAGGACATCCTTGTGATTGAGGCAGTGCAGCGTAGATTCACGAGATTGATCCCTGGGATGGCGGGACTGTCATATGAGGAAAGATTTGAAAAGACTAGGCTTGTATTCACTGGAGTTTAGAAGGATGAGGGGGGGGGTCTTGTAGAAACATATAAAATTATAAAAGGACTGGACAAGCTAGATGCAGGAAAAATGTTCCCAATGTGGGGCGAGTCCAGAACCAGGGGCCACAGTCTTAGAATAAAGGGGAGGCCATTTAAGACTGAGGTGAGAAGAAACTTTTTCACCCAGAGAGTTGTGAATTTATGGAATTCCCTGCCACAGAGGGCAGTGGAGGCCAAGTCACTGAATGGATTTAAGAGAGAGTTAGATAGAGCTCTAGGGGCTAGTGGAGTCAAGAGATATGGGGAGAAGGCAGGCACGGGTTATTGATAGGGAACGATCAGCCATGATCGCAATGAATGGCGGTGCTGGATCGAAGGGCCGAATGGCCTCTTCCTGCACCTATTTTCTATGTTTCTATGTTTCTCTCCCGAGATGCTGTCTGACCCGCTGAGTTACCCCAGCTTTTTGTGTTTATCTCCTCCCCTCACCCCCCCCCCCCCCCAATCCCTCTCCGTTAGCCCAACTTGTCCACAACAAGCAACATGCCCCATCTGCACTAGTCCCACCTGCCCACGTATGGCCCATATCCCTCCAAATCTGTCCTATCCATGTACCTGTCATTTTATGTGCCGTTATAGTCCCTGCCTCAACTACCTCCTCTGACAGCTACCTCCTTCCGTGCACCCACCACACTCTGAGTGAAATAGTTGCCCTCTCGGGTTCCTATTAAATCTTTCCCCTCTCACCTTAAACCTACGTCCACTGGTCCTCGATTCCCCTCCATTCTGTGAAACTGTGGGCATTCACCCCGCATATTGCTCTGGTGATTGCATACACCTCTATAAGATCACTCCCCAGCCTCCTACACTCCAAGAATTAAAGTCCTAGCCCGCCCAACCTCTCCCTATAGCTCAGACCCTTGAGTCCTGGCAACTTCCTGGCAATTGTGAGTGGCACGGTGGCGCAGCGGTAGGGTTACTGCCTTACAGAGACCCGGGTTCGACCCCGACCACGGGTGCTGCCTGTAAGGAGTTTGCACGGAGTACCCGTGACCTGCATGGGTTTTGTCCGAGATCTTCGGTTTCCTCCCACACTCCAAAGATGTGCAGGTTTGTAGGTTAATTGGCTTGGTGTAAGTGAAAAGAAATATCCCCAGTGTGTGTAGGATCGTGTTAATATGCGTGGATCGCTGGTCAATAGACAATATGTGCAGGAGTAGGCCATTCGGCCCTTCGAGCCAGCACCGCTATTCAATGTTGATCATGGCTGACCATCCCCAATCAATATTTAAGAAGGAACTGCAGTTGCTGGAAAATCGAAGGTACACAAAAATGCTGGAGAAACTCAGCGGGTGCAGCAGCATCTATGGAGCGAAGGAAATAGGCGACGTTTCGTCCCGAAACGTTGCCTATTTCCTTTGCTCCATAGATGCTGCTGCACCCGCTGAGTTTCTCCAACATTTTGTGTACCATCCCCAATCAGTACCCCGTTCCTGCCATCTCCCCATATCCCCTGACACTGCTATCTTTAAGAGCCCTATCCAGCTCTCTCTTAGAAAATAAGTGCAGGAGTAGGCCATTCGGCCCTTCGAGCCTGCACCCCCATTCAATATGATCATGGCTGATCATCCAACTCAGTATCCTGTACCTGCCTTCTCGCCATACCCCCTGATCCCTTTAGCCGCAAGGGCCACATCTAACTCCCTCTTAAATATAGCCAATGAACTGTGGCCTCAACTACCTTCTGCGGCAGAGAATTCCAGAGATTCACCACTCTCTGTGTGAAAAAAGTTTTCCTCATCTCGGTCCTAAAAGATTTCCCCCTTATCCTTAATCTGTGACCCCTTGTTCTGGACTTCCCCAACATCGGGAACAATCTTCCTGCATCTAGCCTGTCCAACCCCTTAAGAATTTTGTAAGTTTCTATAAGATCCCCCCTCAATCTTCTAAATTCTAGCGAGTACAAACCGAGTCTTGAAAGTATCCAGAGAACCGGCCTCCACCGCCCTCTGAGGCGGAGAATTCCACAGACTCATAACTCTCTGTGAGGAAAAAGTCGGCAAACCTAGTGGGACGAAGGGCCTGTTTCCGCGCTGTGTCTCTAAACTAAATTAAACTAAACTTTGTGGTAAATCTTCTCTGCTCCTCTCCAGATTAGCAACGTTCTTTCCTGTTGCATGTTGCGGTAGGACATAGCAAACTGAACATAATATTCCAAAACTGAACAAAATGCTGCCTCGCTAACATCTTGCACAACTGCACCATAATGTCTCAACCTCTGTACTCCGTATGCTGATTGATGAAGGCTAATTTAACAGATGGCTTCTTGTCCACATGATCTTCCTGTTACACCACTTCCAGGGTAACATACATGTCACGTAACACGTAACTATGGTGTAGGAAGGAGATTTCCAGATGCTGGTTCAAACAGAAGACAGACAAAAAGCCGGAGTAACTCAGCGGGTCAGGCAGCATCTCTGGAGAAAAGGAATAGGTGACTTTTCAGGTCGAGACCCTTCTTCAGACTGAGAGTCAGGGGAGAGGGAAACGAGAGATATAGATGGTAGACAAAAATGCTGGAGAAACTCAGCGGGTGAGGCAGCATCTATGGAGCGAAGGAATAGGTGATGTTTCTTCAAACTGAAGAAGGGTCTCGACCCGAAACTTCCCCATTCCTTCGCTCCATAGATGCTGCCTCACCCGCTGAGTTTCTCCAGCATTTTTGTCTACCTTCGATTTTTCCAGCATCTGCAGTTCCTTCTTAAACGAGATGTAGAGATGGTGATGTAGAGAGATGTAGATCAAATGAATGAAAGATGTGTTAAAAAGTAACTATGATGAAGGAAACAGGCCATTGTTAGCTGTGGGCTAGGTGAAAATGAGTTGCAGACAATGAGACACAACAAGTCGACTTTGAAACCAGTGCGACTTGGATGGGGGAGGGACGGAGAGAGAGAGAGAGGGGATGCAAATGGTTAATTGAAGTTAGAGAAATCAATGTTCACACCGCTGGGGTGTAAGCTGCCCAAGTGAATTATGAGGCGCTGTTCCTCCACTCTGCGTTTGGCCTCACTCTGACAGTGGAGGAGGACTTGGACAGAAAGGTCAGTGGCCTTTGAGATTTGGGGAGAGGGGGTGATTGACTTGCAAGGGAGCATTGGGTGAAGTGGAGACACCACACCCTGCACAGGTGACCCAACACATCCAAGATTCCCCATCCATGTTGGTCTCATCTCCCCCTGAACTCTCCTATCCACATACTTGTCCAACTGTCCGTTAGATATATTTGGATTAGTTTAGTAATACACTGCCCCTTTGGCACGGTGGCGCAGCGGTAGAGTTGCTGCCTCACGGCGCCAGAGACTTGGGTTCGATCCCGACTAATGGTGCCGTCTGTACGGAGTTTGTACGTTCTCCTCGTGACCTGTGTGGGTTTCCTCTAAGATCTTTAGTTTCCTCCCACACTCCAAATACATACAGGTTTGTAGGTAAATTGGCTTGGTGTAAATGTAAAGTGCCCCTCGTGTGTAGGGTAGTGTTAATGTGTGGGGGGGATCGCTGGCCAGTACGGACTCGGTGGGCCGAAGGGCCTGTTTCCACTAAACTAAACTAAACTAAACCGAGTCCGCACTGACCAGCGATCGCCCCGTACACTAGCACTACCCTACTCACTGGGGACAATTTATAATTTCTACCAAAGCGAATTAAACCTGTACGTCTTTGGACTATTTGAGGAAACCGGAGCACCCGGAGAAAACAAGATACAAGATACATTTAATTGTCATTTGGACCCCTTGAGGTCCAAACGAAATGCCGTTTCTGCAGCCATACATTACAAACAAATAGACCCAAGACACAACAACACAACATAATTTACATAAACATCCATCACATCATTGTGATGGAAGGTCAAAAACACTTATCTCTCCACTGCACTCTCCCCCCCCACGATGTCAGAGTCAAAGTCAAAGTCAAAGCCCCCGGCTGGCGATGGCGATTGTCCCGCGGCCATTAAAGCCACGCCGGGTGGTGCGAGGTTGCACACCGGGTCTTGATGTTAGAGCCCCCGGCGTGCGCTCGCAGAGTCCCGCAGCCATTCCAAGCCGCGCGGGGTGGTGCTGTAAGGCCCCGCTCCAGGAGCTCTTCAACCCCGCAACTCGGGCGGGGGAAGTCGCCGTTGCGAGAGCCCTGAAAAGCGGTCTCCCTCCAGGGACCCGCGGGCTCCCGGTGCCACCATCCACAGACCTGCCGTTGGAGCCTCCGACTCTCTGGTAGCAGCAGCAGCAGCATCAGCAGCAACAGCAGCGCTCCTCCACCGCTCCACCCACTCCGGACTCGGCCAGCTCCGCGACGGCGACGGTGAGTTGGCACCTGAGTCCCCGGCTTCTTCCTGTTGGAGGCTGCTCCTCGTTGCGGCCCCAACGACAACGGAAACCCGACGAAAAAAGGTCGGGTCTCCAGTGCAAAACCCACACAGGTCACGGGGAGTACATCCAGGCAGCACCCATGGTCAGGATCGAACCCCTGTCTCCGGCGCTGTGAGGCAGCAACTCTACCGCTGCGCCACCGTGCCACCAGAAATGCTGCTATTTCCCCTGCCTCAACTATTTCCTCTGGCAGAAACAAGGAATTGCAGAAGCTGGTTTACCGAAAAAGACACAAAGTGCTGGAGTAACTCAGCAGGTCAAGCAGTATCTCTGGAGATGATGGATGGTTAGATGGCATTTCAGGTTGGGACCCCTCTTCCGTCGGAAGCAGTTACCTGACCCGAAACATCATCTATCCATGTTATCCAGGGATGCCTGACCTGCTGAGATACTCTAGCAATCTGTGCCTTTATTTCCACTGGCAGCTCGCTCCATTTACCCACCAGTGGTAAAAATTGCCCCTCGGGTTCCTGTTAAATGTCCCCCCCTCTCATCTGAAGTCAGTGCTCTCTAGTTTGTGAATCCCCTATGCGACTCTGGAAACTGGAGCCAAAAAATAATAACAGCTGAAGTGAGTCAGTGCGTTGAGCTGAAACGTGCTGACTGGCCCGCTCCTGACTGCACGAGTACGCGCTGAAGCTCAGTGCAGCCAACGCCTAGCCTCTGTGGGGGAGGACCACAGTCTAGGGTCCTTCCACAGCTGGACATTGAGGGGCACACCTCAATCAAGGGAAGGGATATCACCCCAGAGGGCCACATGAGGATCAAGGGGGTGAGGTTTACAGATATGCAGACTGTGGAACGGCATCCCTCTTCCCATCAGATCTGCCCCCTCCATCAACTCCTTTAAGACCGAGACTTAAAACTCATCTCTACTCCCAAGCCCTTCTTGACATCCTCTGAGCGAGGGCTATATGTATGTAGTGATGTTTGTATTTCATCTATTCATTTTTTTAAATTTTAGTATTTATTTCGAACAGAATAAAAGCAAGTGTGAAACAGCATACAAAAAACAAAACAGGAATATTTATAAAGTGTCATAAACAATATCTATAACTAAATGAAATCATATGTGTCCAAAAAGGAGCAGGAAGAAGCCAAAGCTTATTAATTCCCACCCCTTATTCAACTGCTTGTAATTATCTTACACAAATTTAGCAGCTATATGTACACCATATGTACACCAGCAGCTCTGTACACCATATGTACACCAGCCACTATCTGTACACCATATGTACACCAGCCACTATATGTACACCAAATCATTTACATTTAAACACTAATCAAGTATTTACAAAGCCATACAAAAGAGAAAAATAGAAAAAGAAAAGAAAAAACCCTCAGATACTATACAGTATCTTAGTCATATATACAACCCATCACTCTATAATCACCCATCCCAATACAATCAGTATAACAAATATCCCACTCACAATCACCTATCCTCATCCCAATATCCTTTTAAACAAGTGTTTTGGTACATCTTTTTAAACTGAATTATGCTTGTGCTAATCTATGAACCAATGTTGTATAGCGTTAGTGCCTCCACCAATGTAAAGCAATTTGGCCAACGAGAGTTGTTTTTTAAATGTGCTGTAGAAATAAAAGTGACTTGGCTTGAAACGCTAGTGTATGAAGGAGGCGTAGTTTTAAGGTGAGGGGGACAAAGTTTTAAGGAGATGTGCTGGGCAAGGTTTTTTTTACACAAGGGTGGTGGGTGCCTGGAACACACTGTCAGGGGTGGCGGTGGTGGAGGCAGATACGATAGTGGTGTTTTAGAGGCATTTAGGATCAGCACAGGGATACGCAGGGAATAGAGGGATTTGGGTTACGCGCAGGTAGATAAGAGATGGTCTCGGCATTACGTTCGGCACAGACATTGTGGGCTGAAGGGCCTGTTTAGAGACACAGCGTGGAAGCGGGTCCTTCAGCCCAACCGAGTCCACACTGACCAGCGATCGCCTGTACACTAGCTCCATCTTACACACTGGGGACAATTTACAATTAACCCACAAACCCGCCCGTCCTTCAAATGTGGGGAGGAGACCAGAACACCCGGAGGAAACCCACTCGGTCACGGGGAGAACGTGCAAACTCCATACAGGCAGCACCCGTAGTCAGGATCGAACCTGGGTCTCTGGCGCTGTGAGGCAGCAGCTCTACCGCTGCGCCACCGTGCCATTCTGTACTTATGCTGTAGTTCTCTGCGGTCTATATTTTTGTACGGTTTTGGGGTTTTCTATATATTTTTTAAATCTTGAATAAAGTTTAGTTTTGGAATAACAGTCTGTGGAGGGGAAGGGATTGTGGAGGTTTTGAGAGGAGAGTTCGTGCCAGGAGTCTTGACGGGATATACAAGACAGGCCGTGTTACGAGGAGAGGGGATGGGCTGGGAATTGAGGCCGGATCTGTAGCCGTTTCCTCTAACGGTGACCTTGTAAACAGCAGATGTCTGGAAAACCCCACTTGGTTCATTGATGTGTTTCAGGGAAGGAAACTAGTTTAGCTTAGGAAATTACTTTTGGAGATACAGAGCAGAAACAGGCCATTCGGCCCATCGAGTCCGCGCCGACCAGCGATCCCCGCACACTAACACCATCCCATGCACACTGGGGACAATTTTACCGTTATACCAAGCCCACTAACTTACAAAGGTACACAAAAAAGCTGGAGAAACTCAGCGGGTTCAGCAGCATCTATGGAGCGAAGGAAATAGGCAACGTTTCGGCCCGAAACCCTTCCACTAACTTACAAACCTGAACGTCTTTGGAGTGTGGGGGACAAGGGAAGATCTCGGAGAAATCCCACACAGGTCACGGGGCGAACGTACAAAGTCCGTACAGACAGCGCCCGTGGTCGGGATCGAACCTGTGCCTCTGGCGCTGTGAGACGATAGCTCCTCTGCTGCGCCACCGTGCCTTGCGCGTCCCTCAGGTCTGGTCCTCACACCAATGGCACAGGTGGTAGAGCCACAGCCTCACAGCATCAGAAACCCAGGCTCAATCCGGATGCCTGTGTGGAGTTTGCACGATCTCCCCCTGACCACATGGGTTACCTCCGGGCTCTGTCCCTTGTACAGGGCCTCAGCATTCCTGGACCAGTCCACTTTACTGTCCAGGTAAACTCCAAGGTATTTGGACTCCCTGGCAAACTGCACATCCACACCATTGATGGAGACAGGGGACCTAGGGTGTTCCTCTCCTCCTAAAGTCCACCACCAACTCCCTTAGTCTTGTCGGAGTTGATCTGCAGGTGATTCAGCCCACACCACTCAACCATTCAGTGACAAGCGAGGCCCGTGCCAGGTTGTTGGAGTTATTAACGCCCTAGAGCTCCATCCACAACCGGCTAGGCAGCTATTTCACATGATTCACCCGTGTTAGTGCAGTAGAACATGCACCCTTGCCTTTGGAGGTTTACGCATTGAGGAGTTCCAATCGCAAACCATGCAATGAGGGAATTGAATGCAACATCTCCAAGTTTGCGGATGACACGAAGCTGGGGGGCAGTGTTAGCTGTGAGAAGGAAGCTGGGAGGCTGCAAGGTGACTTGGATAAGTTGGGTGAGTGGGCAAATGCATGGCAGATGCAGTATAATGTGGATAAATGTGAGGTTATCCACTTTGGTGGCAAAAACAGGAAAGTAGACTATTATCTGAATGGTGGCCAATTAGGAAAAAGGGAGATGCAACGAGACCTGGGTGTCATGGTACACCAGTCATTGAAAGTAGGCATGCAGGTGCAGCAGGCAGTGAAGAAAGCGAATGGTATGTTAGCATTCATAGCAAAAGGATTTGAGTATAAGAGCAGGGAGGTTCTACTGCAGTTGTACAGGGTCTTGGTGAGACCACGCCTGGAGTATTGCGTACATTTTTGGTCTCCTAATCTGAGGAAAGACATTCTTGCCATAGAGGGAGTACAGAGAAGGTTCACCAGACTGATTCCTGGCATGGCAGGACTTTCATATGAAGAAAGACTTGATAGCTCGGATTGTACTCGCTAGAATTTAGAAGATTGAGGGGGGATCTTATAGAAACTTACAAAATTCTTAATGGGTTGGACAGGCTAGATGCAGGAAGATTGTTCCCGATGTTGGGGAAGTCCAGAACTAGGGGTCATCATACATCATGAGATTTAAGCTTCGAAATATATTAGAGTGCGATGGTTTGTAAGATTAAATTCTGACAGTTGTGGAATGCTGACGTTGAATGTCTGGCAAGACTCGCGGTTATTAGTAATCCTTCATTCCCCTCGCGCTTGGTGGCTTGTTGCCCTATTCCCTGCGATCGTTTGTCTGAACACCCCCGGTCAGTCCGCCTAGACTTACATGATCTCCCGGTTGCTAACCAATTTAACGCCCCCTCCCATTCCAACACTGACCGTACTGACCAGGGCCTCCTCCACTGTCAGAGTGAGGCCCAGCGCAAATTGAAGGAACATATGAAGAAAGACTGGATAGACTCGGCTTGTACTCGCTAGAATTTAGAAGATTGAGGGGGGATCTTATAGAAACCTACAAAGTTCTTAAGGGGTTGGACAGGCTAGATGCAGGAAGAATGTTCCCGATGTTGGGGAAGTCCAGGACAAGGGGTCACAGCTTAAGGATAAGGGGGAAATCCTTAAGGACCGAGATGAGAAACACATTTTTCACACAGAGAGTGGTGAATCTCTGGAACTCTCTGCCACAGAAGGTAGTTGAGGCCACAGTTCATTGGTTATATTTAAGAGGGAGTTTGATGTGGCCCTTGTGGCTAAAGGGATCAGGGGGTATGGAGAGAAGGCAGGGATGGGATACCGAGTTGGATGATCAGCCATGATCATATTGAATGGCGGTGCAGGCTCTAGGGGCCGAATGGCCTACTCCTGCACCTATTGTCTATGTCTATGTCTAACAGCACGTCATATTTTGCTCGGGCAGCTTACACCCCAGCGGTATGAATGTCTACCGGTCCGGCTGCCTTCCTGACTAAATTTTATCTCTGTATGCTTCGATGTCAACTTCCCCCATAATCTATGCTACATTTTCTTTGAACTTCGTCCCCTTTGATCCCTCGTTTTCGCACCTTACCCTTCCATATCTCTGTGTCTCCGTCCCCTCCCCTCCCCGACTCTCTCTCTGAAGAAGGGTCTCGGACCGAAACGTCACCCATTCCTTCTCTCCAGAGATGCTGCCTGTCCCGCTGAGTTACTCCAGCGTTTCGTGTCTATCCTTCATGTTATTGTGCCTGGTCTTGTTGGATAATGTTGGCACACCTCCTTGTCTGAAGGACATTGGTTGATCCAGATTTGTTTTTGTACCTTCCCTAGTACCATGATCAATGATACTGGCTTTTTGTTTGATGTTTCTGTCCAGATCTATTTAGTTCGCCAGCTGGAATTTGAATGGTCAATCAAAATGTCAAATTACTTAATGAGACCACAGTCGTCTCATATCCCACATCTTAGCACAGATTAAAGACATTCTTCCCGCAGGGCAGCAAGCGTAAACTCCATGGTTTTTCTTTTTAAGATCGGAAGATAACAGTGTTTGCTCATCATTATTCCCTTGAAAGGGATCCAAATATCCTACCCAGGAGCGTTTTATTGTTCCCTTCAGAATTGCTTCCCCAGCATCTGCAGTTCTTTCTTAAACATGCAGTTCCTTCTCTATTCTCTATTCTATTTCACTTTATAGTAATTCTGGGTTATATTATGTTGCAATGGGTGGAACTCTGCTGAAACTGAGTAGGTAGAGGAAGTTTCATTGATGCAAATCGTCCAGAATCTTCAATATTAACGCAATGCATGTGAGCTTAAAACCCAGTGGACTTGCTGGCCTGCTGAAATTACCAGAAATTTACAAAATCACTGAGACTAATGATTTCCTGCAATGTATTTCAAATAAAAATGATTCTTGGCAGATGTACATTGCGGATTGATCACCTTTTCAACTTAAATTCCATGAGCTCCTACTCCAGTCTCAACCTAAAACATCACTCATCGCCAGAGATGCTGCCTGACCCGCTGAGTTACTCCAGCACTTTGGGTCTTTTTACTCAAGAATCCAAGATGCAAGGCCTGGTTAGAGTGGATGTGGAGAGGATGTTTCCACTAGTGGGGGGGGGAGTCTAGGAGCAGAGGTCACAGCCACAGAAGGAACGGGCGTACTTTTAGGAAGATGAGGAGGAATTCCATTAGTCAGAGGGTGATGAATCTGTGGAATTCATTGCCACAGATGGCGGTGGAGGCCAAGTCAATGGGTATTTTAACAGCGGGGTTTGACAGGTTCATAGAAACATAGAAAATAGGTGCAGGAGTAGTCCATTCGGCCCTTCGAGGTAGCACCGCCATTCAATATGATCATGGCTGATCATCGAAAATCAGTACCCCGTTCCTGCTTTTCCCCATTTCCCTTGATTCCTTTAGCCCTAAGAGCTAAATCTAACGCTCTCTTGTTTGACAGGGCCGATCTTTGCTTGGTCAGCACGCCAGGGGCGTTAACTCACCCCGATTCCAGGCCCAGTTCCACATCCATAGTCAGAAGAAGGGCCCCACCCCGAAACGTCACCTCTCCCATGTTCCCCAGAGATGCTTCCAGACCTGCTGAGTTACAAGGGGACTGCAGATGCAGGTTTACCCAAAAAAAAGCCGCAAAGTGCTGGAGTAACTCAGCGGGTCAGGCAGCATCTCTGGAGAACATGAATAGGTGACGTTTTGGGTCGAGACCTTACTGATTCAGAGCTTTTTTCCCTTGTGTGTATTAACCAGCATCTGCAGTCATTTGCTTCGACATTCTTCCCCCATTCCTATTAGTCCTGAAATATTGGCATTGTGTCTAGATCAGAATGGAAAATGAGCAATGGTTGGCAACATCGCAGCTAACCTTCAGCACTGCTTGGCTCAATGCATCAGTGTATTCGTCCAGAACCACCCGATGTCCCAGCTGCCAATCTCCTTACTTCCCCCTCCCATTCCCACACTGACCTTTCTGTCCTGGGCCTCCTCCATTGTCAGAGTGAGGCCCACCGCAAATTGGAGGAACAGCACCTCATATTTCGCTTGGGTAGTTTACACCCCAGCGGTATGAACACTGACTTCTCCAATTTCAGGTAGTCCGTGCATTCTCCCTCCTTCCCCTCCCTTTCCCAGCTCTCCCATAACCCACTGTCTCCGCCTCTTCCTTTCTTCTTCCCGCCCCCCCTCCCCAGATCAGTCTGAAGAAGGGTCTCGACCCGAAATGTCACCTATTTCCTTCGCTCCATAGATGCTGCCTCACCCACTGAGTTTCTCCAGCATTTTTGTCCACCTTCGATTTTTCCAGCATCTGCAGTTCCTTCTTAAACATGCAGTTCCTTCTCTATTCTCTATTCTATTTTACTCTATCGTAATTCTGGGTTCTATGTTGCAATGGCTTGAACTCCGCGGAAACTGAGCAGGAAGAGGAAGTTTCATTGATACGATGTGAGCTTAAAACCCAGTGGACTTGCTGGCCTGCTGAAATTACCAGAAATTTGCAAAACCACTTAGACAAATGGTTTCCTGCAACGTATTTCAAATAAAAATGATTCTTGGAAGAAGTACGTTGCGGGTTGGTCACTTTTTCAACGTAAAGTCCATGAGCTCCTACCCCAGTCTCGACCAGAAACATCTGATGCCCCAGTTGCCAATCACCTTAATCCCCCTCCCATTCCCACACTGACCTTTCTGTCCTGAGCCTCCTCCATTGTCAGAGTGAGTCCCAACGCAAACTGGAGGAACAGCACCTCATATTTCGCTTGGGCACCTTACACCCCAGTGGTATGAACATTGAACTCTCTCTCTCTCTCCGTCCCTCCCCCACCCTAGTCATCGTCCTAGTTTCAATCCATCTTGTTGAGTCTCATTCTTTGTAACTCATTTTCATCTAGCACCCAGCTAACAAAGGCCTGTCTCCTTTGCCATCGTAACTTTCTTTGCATATCTTTCTTTCAGTTGATCTATATCTCTCTACACTACCATCCATATCAAGGAATCAAGGGATATGGGGGAAAAGCAAGAACGGGGTACTGATTTTAGATGTTTAAGAAGGAACTGCAGATGCTGGAAAATCGAAGGTAGACAAAAATGCTGGATGAACTCAGCGGGTGCAGGCAGCATCTATGGAGGGAAGGAAATAGGTGACGTTTCGGATCGAAACCCTTCTAGTCTGAATCATATTGAATGATTCGGACTATTGAAATCATATTGAAGGGCCGAATGGCCCACTCCTGCACCTATTTTGCTATGTTCTATGCTTTCTATAGCTCTAGTTTCCTTCTCCACCCACTCTCGGTCAGAAGATGGATCTCGATCCGAAACGTCACCTATTCCTTTTCTCCAGAGATGCCGTCTGATGCACTGAGTTACTCCAGCTGTTTGGTGTCTTTATCTATGGATAGATGACGTTTCGGGTCAAGACCCACTTCAGACTGACGGTCCTCTTGTGTATTGAGCAACATCGGCTGTTCTATGCTGGAAGATTCTCCCCTATTAGCCCGGAAATATTGACATTGTGTCTAGATCTTAATGGAGGACCAACAATTCCCGGGATGGCGGGACTGTCGTATGTTGATAGAATGGATCGGCTGGGCTTGTACACTCTGGAGTTTAGAAGGATGAGAGGGCATCTTATTGAAACGTTTAAGATGTGTGTTCAGCTCCTCACCTTGTGTGTGGACTCGATAAGAAGAGTTTAAGTATAAGGGGTCGGCCATTTAGAACGGAGATGAGGAAAAACGTTTTCACACAGAAAGTTGTGAGTCTGTGGAATTCAGAGGGCGGTGGAGGCCAATTCTCTGGAGGCTTTCAAGAGGGAGTTAGATAGAGCTCTTAAAGATAGCGGAGTCGGGGGATATGGGGAGGAGGCAGGAACGGGGTACTGATTGTGGATGATCAGCCATGATCACATTGAATGGCCGTGCTGGCTCGAAGGGCCGAATGGCCTACTCCTGCGTCTATTGTCTATTGTCTATTGCCTTCAGTGTCGTTATTTTGTTTTACGACCACATCTCATGTTTATTTAGAAATCGCAAAACGTTGTGTTCAAAGCAGCGACCTGTCCCAGCTCACATTCATTGCGTTGATTCTAAACTTGAGTCGAATGCTTATCTCCGCCTTTGAAGCCGGATAAAGCACAGAGGGAAATATCCCACTGTGTCCGGTAATTCATCCACAGTAGCCGCAGACTATTCCCATCAGGAATTTGTTTCCACTGAATTTTCATTAATTATTAACCTCCTCTTCAGATAAAGTCTTCTAAAAGATCACTCAGGAACATGAAATATGAACTGATTTTTCTTTCCGAAGATGCTTTGGGAACGGATCTGTTTAAGAAAGAACTGCAGATGCTGGAAAAATCGAAGGTAGACAAAAATGCTGGAGAAACTCAGCGGGTGAGGCAGCATCTATGGAGCGAAGGAATAGGCGACGTTTCGGGTCCAGTCTGAAGGAGGGTCTCGATATACCCGAAACGTCGCCCATTCCTTCTCTCCAGAGATGCTGCCTCACCCGCTGAGTTTCTCCAGCATTATTTGTCTACCTTCTGACCACGGGTGCTGCCTGTACGGAGTTTGTACGTTCCCTCCGTGACATTTCACCGGGATCTCCAGTTTCCTCCCACACTCCAAAGACTTGTAGGTTTGTAGGTTAATTGGCTTGGTGTAATTGTAAATTGTCCCTAGTGTGTGTAGGATAGTGTATGTGTGCGGGGATCGCTGGTCGGCATGGACTCGGTGTGCTGAAGGGCCTGTTTCCACATTTAATCTCTGTATCTCCAAACTAAACTAAACATTTGAAGCGAAATGTGTTCATGTAATCATCCATTGTCTTTCTGCCGGCTGGTTAGCACGCAACAGAAGCCTTTCACTGCCCCTCGGTACACGTGACAATAAACTAGATTAAAGTAAACTAACACAGCCGGAAGTTCACGGTTCTAAGTCATTCCCAATCTGGGAACTACGTTTAGAAAAAATCTTTGTTTAGAATAGACTTGTCCTTGTGTTGTGAGATTGGTCTGGGGAGATCTCCAACTGTTTCTCATGAGGACACAAAGCATTTCTCACTGTCACTTTAACTGCACTGTCTCTGTCTCTGTCTCTGTCTCTGCACTGTCTGGGCCAACAGTTTAAATATATAGCCGAGATAAAAAAAAGGGAAGGAAATCGATTTAAATGTTATCAAAAGACCAGATCCAACTACAAGAGGCAGCTGCACTGGTGCAACGAGTGGTTGCAGATTCTTTGCAGTAAATTTAAGAGGGGCAAAATTTAACCTGTTCAGAGCCACCCAGCCGACGTTAGTTTAAAAGGCCTGTCCCGCGAGCATGCGACTCCATGCGGCAAGCGCAACCTAAGTGACTCCACGCGGCAAGCGCGACCAAGCCAGAAGTGGGGGCCGTGCGGAGGTCGGGTGAGTGACATGAAGTGCGAGCGAAGTCCGCGGGAAGCTCGCGCGTGACGTGAGGCGTTGACGCGGTGCGGCAGGCAGGCCGTTGCCTCGCGGAAATTTTGAACACGGTCAGTTTTTCGGGACCAGCTCCGCACAACTCCATACGGCTCCGGCGCTCGAAGTGGGACCGGCCCCGCGAGGCCGTACGGCTCAAGCGACCACGTTAGGCCGCGCTTGCTTGCCGCGTGGAGTCGCATGCTCGTGGGACAGGCCCTTAACGGCCACAGTTTAAGAATAAGGGGTAAGCCATTTGGAACGGAGATGAGGAAACACTTTTTCACACAGAGAGTTGTGAGTCTGTGGAATTCTCTGCCTCAGGGGGTGGAGGCCGGTTCTCTGGATACTTTCAAGAGAGAGCTAGATCGGGCTCTTAAAGATGGCGGAGTCAGGGGATATGGGGTGAAAGCAGGAACGGGGTACTGATTTGGGGATGATCAACCATGATCGCATTGATTCAAGATTCAAGAGAGTTTATTGTCATGTGTCCCTGATAGGACAATGAAATTCTTGCTTTGCTTCAGCACAACAGAATAGAGAAGGCATAAATTAATTGAATGGCGGTGCTGGCTCGAAGGGCCGAATGGCCTACTCCTGCGCCTATTGTCTATTGTCTATTGTCTGCAAACTAAAGTAAACCCATTGTGCTGGAATGGGCTTAACTTCAGATCTGTTTAATGTTTTTTGTATTGTGGTTGGTATGGTTACACTCATTTCTTTATGAATCATTAATGCCTTGGGCAGCCCATGTTACAATCCTACACCGCACACACAATATGTAGCATATTACCACATGACAAGTGGAGATATGAGCAGGGAGGTTATGGCTGGAAACTCACTGCAAACGGACAGTTTTTTAAATTATATTGCATTGCCTCAAGAGGCCCTAATGTGCTCAAATATGAATTGTAAGGATGTGCAACATACTCAAAAACTCTGTGCCATGTATGATGTTATTATGAAATGTCTCAATGCTTCCAGTGAAGCCTTCTGTAAAAGTAAATGTAAGGTACCCAACATTAGACCTGGGTGGAATGAGTTTGTGAATGAGCAGTACGCTGAGGCAAGAGTGGCCTTTAGACTCTGGTCAGAGGCAGGTAGGCATAGACAGGGGGCATTGTTAGATATGAAAAAAACGCACAAATGCTAGAGTTAAATATGCACTTCGTGTTATTAAGAAAAATGAAAACACATTGAGAGCAGACTCGCTTGCCAGGAAGCTACAGAACAACAACCTTACTAACTTCTGGAAAGAGGTCAAAGTAATGAATAACAGCAAAACACCCCTACCGTCTGACATTGAAGGGGTTAGTAGCCCAGAAAAAAATAGCTGACAGTTGGCGTGAGCACTACTGTAACCTTTTTAACTGTATTAAAAGTAACCCAGTTAGAATCAATCATGAACATATTGATCTCTCAGCAGATATGATAGTTAGGGCAGCAGATGTTTATGATGCCATTAACATGTTGGATAACAACAAAGCCTGTGGTATGGACTGCATTACTGCAGAGCATCTAAAATATGCCAGCTATAAGCTCTGCCCTTTGCTTTCCATGTGTCCTGCCATGCTTTAATGGTTGTCTGGTTCATGGTGTCCTGCCAAATGCTATTATGTCTGTAATGTTAGTGCCTGTGATTAAAGATAAGGCTGGTAGGCTCAACAGTATTGACAATTATCGACCTATTGCATTAGCCAGTATCTTGTCTAAAGTACTGGAGAGAATACTGCTAACAAAGCTAGAAATGTATGTCCTTACTACTGACAATCAGTTTGGGTTCAAAAGAAAACATGGAACTGACCTGTGTATCTCTGCTCTTAAAGAGATTGTGTTCAGGTACACAAGCCTGAATTCATCTGTATTCCTATGTTTTATTGATGCGTCCAAGGCATTTGATAGAATTAATCATGAACAATTGTTTGTAAAATTGCTAGATAGAGGTGCCCCTAAATTTTTAGTGAGAATTTTAGTGTTTTGGTATGCCCATCAAACGTTTCAGGTTAAATGGGACAATGTTGTATCTGCTCCATTCTGTGTTAGTAACGGAGTGCGGCAAGGAGGAATTTTGTCTCCTATTTTATTTAATGTTTATATGGATGAATTATCAAATCAGTTAAATAGGTTAAAAACTGGCTGTCTTGTGGGCAACACTATTGTTAATCATCTGATGTATGCAGACAACCTGGTCCTGCTCTGTCCATATAGTGCTGGGCTGCAGCAGATGCTGAAGGTGTGCTCTCAGTATGACCTTGATTATGACATAAAGTATAACGCTAAGAAAAGCCGCATAATGATAGTTAGAAGCGCTGAGGACAGGGAATCAACTTTTCCGACCTTTTATTTGTCAGACAGTCCTCTTGCAGTGTGTGAGGAAATTAAATACCTAGGTCATGTCATATCCGATGACTGGACGGATGACAAAGACCTCTACCGACAGCGCTGTAACATTTATTTTCAAGCTAACACACTTATAAGGAAGTTTTCTATGTGCTCTGACTCTGTGAAGTGTTCCTTGTTCAGAACCTATATCACACCGTTATATACTGCTCAATTGTGGTCGAACTATAAGAAAAAGAGTATGCAGAGGCTGAAGGTAGCATACAATGATGCAATGAGGTTGCTGCTGCGTGTCCCTGGGTGGCATAGTGCCAGTCAATTGTTTGTGCCCACTAGAGTGCCAACCTGTGAGGCACTCTTAATACAGCTGATGTTTAGTGTGTCGCCTGGACAAGGCAGAGAACCACATCATTGAAGCCCTAGTCAGCCCTCTGAAAAGTTGCTATAGATTCACTTCTAGGCTACGAAGGCATTGGTGCAATCGCGTGTATATCTTATAGGCTAATATGCAATTTTTAATGTATTTTTTGTATCTCCTTATACTGTATGATGTGTTATATGGACCTGTGTCTGAAATAAAGCTTTATTATTATATATATGATCTTCTTAAAGGGAAATCCTGGTTTAGTCTGCATGCAAGGCCGTGTGTAAACAGGCCAACATTTCCAAACCATTTTTTTGGTTCGAAGGGCCGAATGGCCTTCTCCTGCCCCTAGTGTCTATTGTCTGTACTCGGGTTATGGCTAATAGTGAAAAAAAAAAAAGTGTTGTAGGAAGGAACTGCAGCTGCTGGTTTTAATCGAAGATAGACACAAAATGCTGGAGTAACTCAGCGGGACAGGTAGCATCTCTGGATAGAAGGAATGGGTGGCGTCTCGACCCAAAACGTCACCCATTTCCTTTTCTCCAGAGATGCTGCCTGACCCGTTGAGCTACTTACGTACTTTGGGTCTCTCCAAAGTTTAAAGGAGATGTGCGGGGCCAATTTCTTTACACAGTGGTGGGTGGTGGGTGCCTGGAACGCGCTGCCTGGGGTGGAGGTTGAAGCACACATGATGGTGAGATGGATATGGTTGGGCACATGGATATGGAGGGATATGGATCTCGTGCAGGTAGATAAGGGATGGTCTTGGCATTATGTTCGGCACATACATTGTGGGCTGAAGGGCCTGTTCTGGTGCTGTCTGTTCTATGTACCTGAATGCAGCTGATAAATAGTGCAAAGTGTGCACTAACCCCTCCTAGGTTTTGTGCGATGAAATAATGATTAATGTACGGGGATTCTTAGAATAAAGGGTAGGTCATTTAAGACTGGGGTGAGAAAAACAACGTTTTCACCCAGAGAGTTGTGAATTTGTGGAATTCCCTGCCACAGAGGGCAGTGGAGGCCAAGTCAGTGGATGCATTTAAGAGAGAGTTAGATAGAGCTCTAGGGGCTGGTGGAGTCAAGGGATATGGGGAGAAGGCAGGCACGGGGTTATTGATAGGGGACGATCAGCCATGATCACAATGAATGGCCGTGCTGGTTCGAAGGGCCGAATGGCCTCCTCCTGCACCTATTTTCTATGTTTCTATGTAACAAAAAGACCAAACCAATGCCCCCAAGTCTATGTAGTTCCGACTGCCTGAAGTTTCGACCCGAAACGTCACCTATCCATGTTCTCCACAGATGCTGCCTGACCCGCTGAGTTATGGTGCAGCAGCATCTATGGAGCTAAGGAAATAGGCAATGTTTCGGGCCGAAATCCTTCTGGAAATAGGCAACGTTTCGGGCCGAAACCCTTACGGGTTTCGGCCCGAAACGTTGCCTATTTCCTTAGCTCCCTAGATGCTGCCTGACCCGCTGAGTTACTCCAGCACTCTGTGAAACGTCACCTATCCATGTTCTCCACAGATGCTGCCTGACCCGCTGAGTTACTCCAGCACTCTGTGAAACGTCACCTATCCACGTTCTCCACAGATGCTGCCTGACCCACTGAGTTACTCCAGCACTCTGTGTCCCTATCTACGCTGTATCTGCAAACCAAACAGAACTAGTGTACTTGGGTGGCTGAGGGTGGGCAGGGAGTGAATGGGCCGAAGGGCCAGTTTGTATGCCATGCCTCTCTATTGACTCCGTTTCCTTGTGTCCTTGCAGCCTTCCCAGCCGTGTTTTCCTCGCGTGTGGTGCAGCACGAGACCATTGCCAACTACAGCCATCTGTTCACCGTCCGCGGGTCAAACAGCTCTCTGCAGCCCTACCTGCTGACGGCCCACCTGGACGTTGTTCCTGCCGTCGCTGGAGAGTGGGAGGTCCCACCGTTCTCCGCGGAGGAGCACCACGGCTTCATATACGGACGGGGAACCTTGGACGACAAGCTGTCTGTCATGGTATTGTACCATATAACCATATAACCATATAACAATTACAGCACGGAAACAGGCCATCTCGGCCCTACAAGTCCGTGCCGAACAAATTTTTTTCCCCTTAGTCCCACCTGCCTGCACTCGTACCATAACCCTCCATTCCCTTCTCATCCATATGCCTATCCAATTTATTTTTAAATGATACCAACGAACCTGCCTCCACCACTTCCACTGGGAGCTCATTCCACACCGCTACCACTCTCTGCGTAAAGAAGTTCCCCCTCATATTACCCCTAAACTTCTGTCCCTTAATTCTGAAGTCATGTCCTCTTGTTTGAATCTTCCCTATTCTCAAAGGGAAAAGCTTGTCCACATCAACTCTGTTGTGTACCCAAACACTCTGCCTTCTCTTCCTTAAACCAGCTCGGGTGTGGGGGCCTTTACCTTGATCGATGGGCAGCAGCTCTGGAGGGGAAGGGATGGGTGACGTCTCGGAGTTGAGACCCTTCTTCAGACTGAGAGTCAGGGGAGAGGGAAACACTGAGATCTGGAATATATAATCAAATAAGTCTCCTTAGAGATAGATGGAGGGATAGAGGGATAGATAGATAGAGGGATAGATAGATAGAGGGATAGATAGATAGATGGATGGAGTGATAGATGGATGGAGAGCTAGATAGAGAGATGGAGAGATAGATAGAGAGATAGATAGAGAGAGAGAGAGAGAGAGAGAGAGAGAGATGGATGGAGGGATAGAGGGAGGGATAGAGGGAGGGATGGAGGGGTGGAGGGATGGATGGATAGATGGATAGATAGATGGATAGATAGATGGATAGATAGATGGATAGATAGATGGATAGATAGATGGATAGATAGATGGATAGATAGATGGATAGATGGATAGATGGATAGATGGATAGAGGGATAGAGGGATAGAGATAGATATATAGATAGATAGATAGATAGATAGATAGATAGATAGATAGATAGATAGATAGATAGATAGATAGATAGATAGATGGATAGAGGGATAGAGGGATAGATGGATAGAGGGATAGATAGATAGATAGATAGATAGATAGATAGATAGATAGATAGATAGATAGATAGATAGATAGATAGATAGATAGATAGATAGATAGATAGAGGGATAGATAGATAGAGAGAGAGATGGATGGATAGAGGGAGGGATAGAGGGATAGATAGATAGATAGATAGATAGATAGATAGATAGATAGATAGATAGATAGATAGATAGAGGGATAGATAGAGGGATAGATAGATAGATAGATAGATAGATAGACAGACAGACAGACAGACAGACAGACAGACAGACAGATAGATAGACAGACAGACAGATAGATAGATAGACAGACAGATAAAGCTGGAGTAACTCAGCGGGTAAAGCAGCATCTCTGGAGAGAAAGAATGGGTGACGTTTCGGGTCGAGACCCTTCAAAGATAGATCAGCCCTGAATAGGGCAGAGTGGACTCGAAGGGTCTCGACACGAAACATCGCCCATTCCTTCCCTCCAGAGATGCTGCCTCACCCGCTGAGTACTCCAGCATTTTGTGTCTACCTTTGATTTAAACCAGCATCTGCAGGGAGAGAGGGAGAGGGGGAGAGGGAGAGAGAGAGAGACATGTACACACTGAACATTTTGCTGTATATTACGGGTTTTACAGAGTATTATGTTTCCATGTCTGTTGAGCTACTACAAGTAATAATCTCATTGTTATCGGGACAGATGGCAATGACATACTTTTGACTCGCCACTGTAAATTAAAGTTATTGTCGACATAGGCAGCACAAGGCCAGATATTTCTGGTGCTTCTATTAATCCGGCAGAATGCTGTGTCAGCGGTTTATCCGCGGGGCAGAATCTACCGCGACTCGTCAGTTGCTTTGTTAGTGATTGTGCACCGTTCAGAGCAGACAGGAACCGAAGATAAACACAAAATGCTGGAGTAACTCAGCGGGACGGGCAGCATCTCTGGAGAGAAGGAACGGGTGACGGCAAAGAAGGGTCTCGACCAGAAACGTCACCCATTCTTTCCCTCCAGTGATGCTGCCTGTCCCGCTGAGTTACTCCAGCATTTTGTGCCTGTCTCAAGAGTGTTCAAATGTCTTTTGTCCCTTAAACGGAACAATACAATTCTTCCTTGCAGCAACATCTCAGGCATGTCGACACATAGAAACATAGAAACATAGAAATTAGGTGCAGGAGTAGAGGCCATTCGGCCCTTCGAGCCTGCACCGCCATTCAATATGATCATGGCTGATCATCCAACTCAGTATCCCGTACCTGCCTTCTTTTCATACCCCCTGATCCCTTTAGCCACAAGGGCCACATCTAACTCCCTCTTAAATATAGCCAATGAACTGGCCTCAACTGGCTTCAAATAGGGCCGAAACCCAAAGGAAATAGGCAACGTTTCGGGTCGAAACCCGAAGGGTTTCGGGACGAAACGTTGCCTATTTCCTTCGCTCCATAGATGCTGCTGCACCCACTGAGTTTTTGGCTGATCATCCAACTCAGTATCCCGTACCTGTCTTCTCTCCATACCCCCTGATCCCCTTAGCCACAAGGACACACTACTCAGAGATAGCAGAACAAGGACACACTACAAGGACACACTACTCATAGATAGCCGAACAAACCAAAAATAACCAATTATCAATCCCAATATTATTGCAAAAAGCCCACAGTCCGTCATGCAATCAATAGAGTTTGTCGTTCATACTTTAGTTGATGTCTGTAGGGTTCAAGAGCCTGTTGTAGGAAGGAACTGCAGATGCTGGTTTACACCGAAGATACACACAAAATGCTGGAGTAACTCAGCGGGACAGGCAGCGTCTCTGGAGAGAAGGAATGGGTGACGTTTCGGGTCGAGACCCTTCCTCAGACTGGCGAAGAATATTTAAGAATAAGGGGTAAGCCATTTAGAACGGAGGCGAGGAAACACTTTTTCTCACAGAGAGTTGTGAGTCTGTGGAATTCTCTGCCTTGGAGGGCGGTGGAGGCCAGTTCTCTCGATACTTTCAAGAGAGAGTTAGATAGGGCTCTTAAAGATAGCGGAGTCAGGGGATATGGGGAGAAGGCAGGAACGAGGCACTGATTGGGGATGATCAGCCATGATCACAGTGAATGGCGGTGCTGGCTCGAGGGGCCGAATGGCCCACTCCTGCACCTAATTTCTGTTTCTATGTTTCTCTCCAGAAGCCGGCTCTGGAGAGAATCCAGATATATAAAAAAAAGTTGCACATGTGTACTGACATGTACACGAAACATGCATGCTCAAAACTTCATCACAACATTCTCTGCTGCTCAGTTCTGAACATCTGGTGCTCTCCCCCATCCTCCCAGCTAGGAGTGACAAAAAAAATGAAGAATAGAAAAATTATTAGAATAATTATATAGTTATATTAGAATAATATCTATAATAGGAAAGGTAGGAGAAACCCAGCGGGCTGTGCAGCATCTATGGAGCAAAGGAATAGGTCGAGACCCTTAAGATCTGCCCCGGTACTGACCTCCCCAACATCAAAGGGATCTACAAGAGACGCCGTCCCAAAAAGGCAGCCACACACTCACTTCACTCCGCCATCGGGAAGAAGGTTCAGGAGTCTAGCAACCATGACCTTCAGAGCAACAAACATCAGGCTCTTGAACACAGACAATTATCTACATTTCCTTGATCACCGTCTGCTTTGATGTCGTTTTCACACCTTACCCTTCCATATCTCTAGTTTCTCTCTCCGCTGACTCTCTGACTGAAGAAGGGTCTCCGACCCTTCATCTATGGAGCGAAGGAATGGGTGAAGAAGAGTCTCGACCCTTCTTCACCCATTCCTTCGCTCCATAGATGCTGCCTGTCCCGCTGAGTTACTCCAGCATTTTGTGTGTATCTTCGGTGTAAACCAGCATCTGCAGTTCCTTCCTACACAGGCTCTTGAACCCTAGAGACATCAACTAAAGTATGAACTACAAACTCTATTGATTGCACGACAGACTTTGGGCTTTTTGGAATAATAGTGGATTGATAATTGTTTATTTTTAGTTTGTTCTGCGGTCTATGAGTAGTGTGTCGACAGGCCTGAGATGTTGCTGCAAGGAAGAATTGTATTGTCCCGTTTATGGGACAATAGACACTTAAACACTCTTGAGCCCCCCTTTCCTTGATCATTGTTGTTTTTTGCACATCTTTCATAGAAACATAGAAACATAGAAATTAGGTGCAGGAGTAGGCCATTCGGCCCTTCGAGCCTGCACCGCCATTTAATATGATCATGGCTGATCATCCAGCTCAGTATCCCGTACCTGCCTTCTCTCCATACCCTCTGATCCCCTTGGCCACAAGGGCCACATCTAACTCCCTCTTAAATGTAGCCAATGCACTGGCCTCAACTACCCTCTGTGGCAGAGATTTTCAGAGATTCACCACTCTCTGTGTGAAAAAAGTTCTTCTCATCTCGGTTTTAAAGGATTTCCCCCTTATCCTTAAGCTGTGACCCCTTGTCCTGGACTTCCCTAACATCGGGAACAATCTTCCTGCATCTAGCCTGTCCAACCCCTTAAGAATTTTGTAAGTTTCTATAAGATCCCCTCTCAATCTCCTAAATTCTAAAGAGTATAAACCAAGTCTATCCAGTCTTTCTTCATAAGACAGTCCTGACATCCCAGGAATCAGTCTGGTGAACCTTCTCTGCACTCCCTCTATGGCAAATCTGTTCATTCATTTGTTCTTTGTAGCGTCTATATCTCTCGTTTCCCTTCACCCTGACTCTCAGTCTGACGAAGGGTCTCGACCCAAAACGCCACCCATTCCTTCCCCCCAGAGATGCTGCCCGTCCCGCTGAGTTACTCCAGCAGTTTGTGTCTATCCTCGGTGTAAACCAGCATCTGCAGCTGCTTCCTGCTTGGCTCCGAGTTGATTATTTTCGCCGGCTTAGCGAGAGTGTTTTGGAGCAATGGAAACGTAAACAGTGACTAACTCGAAAATTGCTTAATTCACGAAGCAAATGCCATCCAAGTTTCATATTTTCTTTAAAGGGGATTTGGCATCCAACAGGAGGAATCAAGGACATTAATAATCTGCTGAGCTTAGAACTCGTGGCTCATGTGGGAATTAATAACAAATGATTCTATGCATCTACATTTCTGGTACGAGAAATGTTGCTGTTCATTAACATGTGGGTTATAGCGTTAGATTTAATTGCCAGAACATTCACTATTATGGGCAACACGGGGGCAAAGGGATAGAGTTACTGCCTCACAGCGCCGGAGACCAGGGTTCAATCCTGACTACGGGTGCTGCCTGTTTAACAAGGATTTGATTATAGGAGCAGGGAGGTTCTACTGCAGTTGTACAGGGTACAGTGAGACCACACCTGGAGTATTGCGTACAGTTTTGGTCTCCTAAACTGAGGAAAGACATTCTTGCCGTAGAGGGAGTACAGAGAAGGTTCACCAGACTGATTCCTGGGATGTCAGGAATTTGATATGAAGAAAGACTGGATAGACTCGGCTTGTACTTGCTAGAATTTAGAAGATTGAGGGGGAACTTATAGAAACTTACAAAATTCTTAAGGGGTTGGACAGGCTAGATGCAGGAAGATTGTTCCCGATGTTGGGGAAGTCCAGAACAAGGGGTCATAGTTTAAGGATAAGGGGGAAATCCTTTAGGACCGAGATGAGGAAAACTTTTTTCACACAGAGAGTGGTGAATCTCTGGAATTCTCTGCCGCAGAAGCTAGTTGAGGCCACAGTTCATTGGCTATATTTAAGAGGGAGTTAAATGTGGCCCTTGTGGCTAAAGGGATCAGGGGGTATGGAGAGAAGGCAGGTACAGGATACTGATTGGGAATGATCAGCCATGGCGGTGCTGTCTCGAAGGGCCGAATGGCTCTACTCCTGTACCTATTGTCTAAAGTCTAACAATTTGGTAAAATGGTTCTTGAATCCGAGTGATGTTTCTTTTCCTCAGGGAATTCTCCAAGGCCTGGAATTGCTGTTGAACCGAGGCTACACGCCACAGCGATCGTTCTACATTGGATTAGGTCACGATGAAGAGGTGAGTAGACCACAAGCTGGAATGATAGACAGCCTGGCCGTCCCCACCTGCCCCCAGCCCACTGACCCCACACTGACCATCGAACATATTCATGTTCTAGCCATTCAGCCCATCGAGTCCACTCTGCCAGACTCAGGGCTAATCTACCTTTGAAGGGTCTCGACCCGAAACGTCACCCATTCCTTCTCTCCAGAGATGCCGCCTGTCCCGCTGAGTTACTCCAGCTTTTTGTGTCTATCTTTTCCCCTCAACCCCATTCTCCTGCCCTCTCCCCATAACCCCTGACGCCCGTGCTAATCAAGAACCCGTCAAACTGCATGTTCGAAAATATCAATAGACAATAGATGCAGGAGTAGGCCATTCGGCCCTTCGGGCCAGCACCGCCATTCAATGTGATCGTGGCTGATCATCCACTGACTTGGCCTCCGCAGCCGTCTGTGGCAATGAATTCCACAGATTCACCACCCTCTGACTGAAGAAGTTCCTCCTCACCTCCTTCCTAATGGTAAGTCCTTTTATTCTGAGACTGTGGCCCTTGGTCCTAGACTTTCCCACCAGTCTGCACTAACCAAGTGATCAACCTATATTGCATCTTCCTATTTACCCTATCCCTGATCCTTGTCATTTTAAACATCTCATTTAACTACCCTTCAGTTCCAAAGAAAATAGCCCCAAACAATCCAATATTCTGTTATTTACAGTTTCTTTTGTCAAGTTTGCTTTAGAGTTTACAGATAGAGCGCAGAAACAGGCCCTTCGGCCCCCCGAGTCCGTGCCGACCAGCGATCCCCGCACACTGACACTATCCTACACATTAGGGATGATTGACAATCTAACCAAAGTTACCAAGGACAATCAGCATCACAAACCTGCACGTCTTTGTAATGTGGGAGGAAACCAGAGCACCCGGAGGAAACCCACGTGGTCACGGGGAGAACGTGCAAACTCCACACAGACAGCACCCGAGGTCAGGATGGAACCCGGGTCTGTGGTGCTGTGTGAGGCAGCGGCTCTACCCGCTGCATCTTTGTGTCTCCCAGGTAGTTATTCACCTGTGCAGGGTCTCACCTGGTCTTGTGGTGCCCTGTATAGGTCAATAAGCACTGGTGAGATGGGATAAGGGGTTAATGTGTAGGGAAGGAACTGCAGATGCTGGTTTAAACTGAAGATAGACACAAAAAGCTGGAGTAACTCAGCGGGACAGGCAGCATACCCGGAGCCAAGGAAAGCGGGATGTTTTCGGATCGAAAGCCTTCTTCATAATGTTAGTCTGCACACCATCAAAATAAAGTTAGATTATTTCATGTTTAGAGGATATGGGAGGAAGATCAAAGAGTCACAGAGTGATACAGTGTTGAAACAGGCCCTTCGGCCCAACTTGCCCACTCTGGCCAACATGTCCCAGTTACACTAGTCCCACCTGCCCGCGTTTGGCCCTCCAATCCTGTCCTAACCATGTACCTGTCCAACTGTCTCTTAAATGATGGGATAGTCCCAGCCTCAACTACCTCCTCTGGCAGCTTGTCCCACACACCCACCACCCTTTGTGTGAAAAAGTTACCCCTCAGATTCCTATTCAATCTTTCCCCCTTCACCTTAAACCCATGTCCTCTGGTCCTCGATTCCCCTACTCTGGGCTAGAGGCTCTGTGCATCTACCCGATCTATTCCTCTCATGATTTTGTACACCTCTATAAGATCACCCCTCATCCTCCTGCGCTCCAAGGAATAGAGACCCAGCCTGCTCAACCTCTCCCTGTAGCTCACACCCTGTAGCCCTGACAACAGCAAGGGGGAAGGGTGGAATTCTGCCAGTCAACTGGGAACAGATATCCTTGGGTGTTTTAAAAATAGAAAGGAATTCTCCTTCAGTTTCCTTACTTCCCGCACCCAAGGTCAACAAATCACAGACATTTGCGTTGATGATTCGACTTATTTGTCCACAAAATTACGGGCGATGGTTTTGTAAAAAAACGGTCCGTTTGAAGCGATGCTTTTTGACTCGGCATTTGCTACGAGTATGAGTCATTGGAAGGTCTTGGAAAGAGTGTTTCTCCGAGAATTCCCCACTGCCTCTTCTCCGTTGCTATGAACACTAGAACACAAACCAACACTGGCAATAATACTTAGTCCAGCGGGCTCGGAGCACCAGGCTCCTGTGTATTGCGTGATACCAAGAAATAACTTAATAGATTCAAGATTCAAGATTCAAGAGTTTATTGTCATGTGTCCCAGATAGGACAATGAAATTCTTGCTTTGCTTCAGCACAACAGAATATAGAAGGCATGAATACAGAACAGATCAGTTCGTTGTCTCTGTACTGTACACTGACAATGACAATTAAAATTGAATCTGAGATCAGTGTGTCCATATACCATTGTATAAATATATACACACATGAATAAATAAACTGATAAAGTGCAAATAGACAGATAATGGGCTATTAATGTTCAGAGTTTTGTTTGAGTTGAGTTTAATAGCCTGATGGCTGTGGGGAAGGAGCTGTTTCTGAACCTGGACGTTGCAGTCTTCAGGCTCCTGTACCTTCTACCTGAAGGTAGCAGGGAGATGAGTGTGTGGCCAGGATGGTGTGGGTCCTTGACGATACTGCCAGCCTGTTTGAGGCAGCGACTGTGATAGATCCCCTCGATGGTAGGGAGGTCAGAGCCGATGATGGACTGGGCAGTGGTCACTACTTTCTGCAGTCTTTTTCGCTCCAGGGCGCTCAAGTTGTCGAACCAAGCCACGATGCAACCGGTCAGCATGCTCTCTACTGTGCACCTTTAGACGTTCGAGAGAGTCCTCCTTGACAAACTGACTCTCCATAATCTTCTCAGGAAGTAGAGGCGCTGATGTCCTTTCTTTATAATTGCATCAGTGTTCTCGGACCAGGAGAGATCTTCAGAGATGTGCACGCCCAGGAATTTGAAGCTCTTGACCCTTTCCACTGTGGGTCCCGTTTATATAAATAAATAAAAAACAAATAGACAGATAAATAAATAAATGAACAACAGGAATTGTGGAATTAGTTTAGTTTAAGTTGAAAGGAGCAGAATTAGGCCATTCGGCCCTTCGATTCTAGTCCACCGCTCCGTCATGGCTCATCTACCTTTCCCTCTTAACCCCATTCTCCTGCCTTCTCCCCGAAAAACCCCCGACACTCGTACTAATCAAGAATCTATCTCTGCCTTAAAATATCCATCGACTTGTGGCCTCCACAGCCGTCTGTGGCAAAGAATTCCACAGACTCACCACCCTCTGACTAAAGAAATTCCTCCTCATCTCCTTCCTAAAGGAACGTCCTTTAATGTTGAGCCTGCGCCCTCTGGTCCTAGACTCTCCCACGAGTGGAAACATCCTCTCCACATGCATTCTATCCAGGCCCAATGGTAGGGTTGGTGCCTTACAGCTCCTGAGACCCAGGTTCAATCCTGACTACGAGTGTTGTCTGCACGGAGTTTGCACGTTCTCCCTCCGGGTGCTCCGGTTTCCTTCCACACTCCAAAGACATCCAGGATTGTAGGTGAAATGGCTTTGGTAAGATTGTAAAATTGGCTTTGAAATGACAGAATACTGTTAGTGTACGGGGTGATCGCTGGTCGGCGCGGGCTCGGCGGGCCGCAGGACCCACTGCTTTACACTGTACCTCGGTGCACGTGACAACGAACTCAACTGAACAGTCCTGTTTCCACTCCGTATCTCTAATGTCTAAAGTAATGTTGAAATTAGATTCTAAAGCCCAAAGATGGTGCCAGACCCGCTGAGGTACACCAGCTCTCTGTGTTGTCCTTGTTGTGAGGTTCGGTGTTGGCTGGTTGTGAAAGGGGCTACTTGAATGCATTGGCCTCTTCAAGGTCGGGTCAGGGGGAGGGGGAGTTCCCCCAGCCACGGGTACCATGTAATCCCGTGCTACCTGCTCCATAGTCAGATAGTCGGCGACTAAACCGTCTCCCCACCTGGTTTGCCAGGTGAGGAGGGGGCTGTGGACCCCCAGCAGGACCAAAAACAAGACCCGTCAAAGGATGGACGAGCTTCTAGCGAGCCAACGGCCATCTGCACTTCAGTAGAAATTGCGATCACTGTCGTACACGGCATTGTAAGGCACCGTGCCCTGTGATGTTTCTAACGATGATGGTGGTGATGGTGATGGTGGTGATGGTGGTGATGGTGGTGGTGATGGTGGTGATGGTGATGGTGATGATGATTTGTTTCTTCCTGATGTTCAGGTTGGAGGGAACAGCGGAGCCAAGAACATCGCCTCCGTCTTGCTGTCCCGAGGAGTGAAGATCGCCTTCCTCCTGGATGAGGGGTCAGCCATATTGGAGGGCGTTATACCAGGATTGGAGAAACAGGTTGCAGTGTAAGTACCTCAGGAAGGATAGTTACGGGAAAGATGTTGTCAAGCTTGAAAGGGTTCAGAAAAGATTTACGAGGATGTTGCTAGGACTACAGGGTGTGAGCTATAGGGAGAGGTTGAGCAGGCTGGGTCTCTATTCTTTGGAGTGCAGGAGGATGAGGGGGGATCTTATAGAGGTGTACAAAATCATGAGAGGAATAGATGCACAGAGTGTCTTGCCCAGAGTAGGGGAATCGAGGACCAGAGGACATGGGTTTAAGGTGAAGGGGGAAAAGATTGAATAGGAATCTGAGGGGTAACTTTTTCACACAAAGGGTGGTGGGTGTGTGGAACAAGCTGCCAGAGGAGGTAGTTGAGGCTGGGACTATCCCATCGTTTAAGAGACAGTTGGACAGGTACATGGATAGGACAGGATTGGAGGGCCAAACGCGGGCAGGTGGGACTAGTGTAGCTGGGACATGTTGGCCAGTGTGGGCAAGTTGGGCCGAAGGGCCTGTTTCAACACTGTATCACTCTGTGACTCTTTGATCTTCCTCCCATATCCTCTAAACATGAAATAATCTAACTTTATTTTGATGGTGTGCAGACTAACATTATGAAGAAGGCTTTCGACCCAAAACATCCCCCTTTCCTTGGCTCCGGGTATGCTGCCTGTCCCGCTGAGTCTCTTAGGGGGGGTGGGTCTATGGAACAAGCTGCCAGAGGAGGTAGCTGAGGCAGGGACTATAGCAATATTTAACAAAACATTTGGATAGGAAAGGTTTAGAGGAATATGGACCAAATGTAGACAGGTGGGACAAGTTTATTTTTGAGATACAACGAGAAACAGGCCCTTCGGCCCACCGAGTCCTTGCTGGCCAGCGATCCCTGCACTATTACACGATCCTAAACACACTAGGGGCAATTTCCAATGATACCAAGACAATTAACCTACAAACATGTATGACTTTGGAGTGTGGGAGGAAATCGGACATCCCGGAGAAAACCCACGCAGGTCACAGTGAGAATGTACAAACTCCGTACAGACAGTACCCATAGTCAGGATCGAACCTGGGTCTCTGGCGCCGTGAGACAGCAACGTTACCGCTGCACCACCGTGCCGGTAAGATGGGGCATCTTGGTCGGCATGGACAAGTTGGGCCGAAGGGCCTGTTTCCGTGCTGTGGGACTCTATGGCTCTGACCCACAGCTGCAAGCTTTATGTTGGCTGATATTTCAGTGAAGTACCATAACCCCATCTGGAAACGTTCTGGAGAGCTTCACCAATGTGCTGGCCAACATTTCTCCCCGACCTGTCATCACCGGGAGAACATATCTGATTGTTTGTTGTGGTGGATGAGATCAAAGTGGATTCTTAGCTATCAATTCTCCTTCTGTAGCCAACAAAAACAACTTGCTCGAATGTAGAATAAAACAGACATCCTGAAACCATTCAACGTTAGGCCAGCACGGTAGAGTCGCTGCCTCACAGCGCCAGAGACCCGGGTTCAATCCTGACTACGGACGCTGTCTGTACGTTCTCCCCGTGACCTGCGTGGGTTTTCTCCGGGTGCTCCGGTTTCCTCCCACACTCCAAAGACGTGCAGGTTTGTAGGTTAATTGGCTTTGGGTACGATTGTAAATTACAGTCATAGAATGATACAGTGTGGAAACAGGCCCTTCGGCCCAACTCGCCCACACCGGCCAACGTGTCCCAGCTACACTAGTCCCACCTGCCTGCGCTTGGTCCATATCCCTCCAAACCTGTCATATCCATGTGTTTAAGAAGGAACTGCAGATGCTGGAGAATCGAAGGTACACAAAAGCCTGGAGAAACTCAGCCGCCCACCCCTGCCCCCGATCAGTCTGAAGAAGGGTTTCGGCCCGAAACGTTGCCTATTTCCTTCGCTCCATAGATGCTGCTGCACCCGCTGAGTTTCTCCAGCCTTGCTGTCCTATCCATGTACTGTTTCTTAAACGTTGGGATAGTCCCAGCCTCAACTACCTCTTCTGGAAGCTTGTTCCACACACCCACCACCCTTTGTGTGAAAAAGTTAGTCAAAAGTCAAAAGTCAAGAGAGTTTTATTGTCACGTGTCCCGGATAGGACAATGAAACTCTTGCTTGCTGCAGCACAACACAATATGTCAACATAATGCAGAAGATGATGGTGATAAAAAATTCAGTGTGTCTATTGACCATAGACCATATATATATACACACAATAAATAAACGGATGAAGTCAAGTCAAGTCAAGTCAAGTTTATTTGTCACATACACGTACGAGATGTGCAGTGAAATGAAAGTGGCAATGCTCGCGGAACAAAACAACCAAACAAATTATAAACACAATCATAACACACATATTATTTTACATAATAAATAATAGAAGGAAAAACGTTCTGTACAGTTAGTCCCTGGTGAGAAAGGCGTTTACAGTCCGAATTGCCTCTGGGAAGAAACTCCTTCTCAACCTCTCCGTTCTCACTGCATGGCAACGGAGGCGTTTGCCTGACCGTAGCGGCTGGAACAGTCTGTTGCAGGGGTGGAAGAGGTCTCTCATGATTTTGTTTGCTCTGGAGTTGCACCTCCTGTTGTATAGTTCCTGCAGTGCAATGAAGTACAATAGGCTGTAATGGTTCAGAGTTTGTTGGATGTCGTGTTTAATAGCCTGATGGCTGTGGGGAAGTAGCTATTCCTGAACCTCGATACCCCGGAGATTCCCATTAAATCTTTACCACGTTCACCTTGAAATTGTCCCCAGTGTGTGCAGGATAGCGTCAGTGTATCGGGCGATTGCTGGTCGGCGCGGACTCGGTGGGCTATTCCCCATATCCTGTATCTGTGCACTGTAGACGCCTCGATTGTAATCATGTGTAGTCTAGCCTTCTGCTGACTGGATAGCGTGCAGTACAGTGGGGGCGGAGAGGATGATGCCACTGGTGCAAGAGTCCCGGAACAGAGAGCGCAGCCTGAGAACGA